>NW_025727977.1:0-85581 GCF_021461385.2 Schistocerca piceifrons | reverse complement strand
TGATTCTTCACTTCAGGTTTACTGTATCCCTCTGACCTTCTTATTGACGATGAAACACAGAAATTGCGACGGAATTAAATAGAAAAGGCACAATGCCGACTTAACAACAGGAAGACTGACTCTTCTTACTGACTATGTTTTGAACCATTCCTGTTACACTAGTTACAGATTCCGATGCTTCACTTCAGATTTTCTGTATCCGTCTGACGTTCGTATTGACGATGAAACACAGAAATTGCGTCGGAATTAAATGCAAAAGGCACAATGCCGATTTAAGTACAAGAAGACTGACTCTTCTTACTGTATATGTTTTGAACCATTCCTGTGACACTAGTTATAGATTCCGATGCTTCACTTCAGGTTTACTGTATGCCATGGACCTTCTTATTGACGATGAAACACAGCAATTTCCTCGGAAATAAATTGAAAAGGCACAATGCCGACTTAAGTACAAGAAGACAGACTCTTCCTACTGTCTATGTTTTGAACCGTTCCTGTGACACTAGTTATACATTCCGATGCTTCACTTCAGGTTTACTGTATCCCTTGGTCCTTCTTATTTGCGATGAAACACAGCAATTGTCTCGGAATGAAATAGAAATGGAACAATGTCGACTTAAGTACAAGAAGACTGACTCTTCCTACTGTCTATGTTTTAACCGTTTCTGTTACACTAGTAATACATTCTGATGCTTCACTTCAGGTTTACTGTATCCCTCTGACCTTCTTATTGACGATGAAACACAGAAATTGCATCGGAATTAAATAGAAAAGTCACAATGCCGACTTAACTACAGGAAGACTGACTCTTCTTACTGACTATGGTTTGAAAAATTCCTGTTACACTAGTCACAGTTTCCGATGCTTCACTTCAGATTTACTGTATCCCTCTGACGTTCGTATTGACGATGAAACACAGATATTGCGTCGGAATTAATTACAAAAGGCACAATGCCGATTTAAGTACAAGAAGACTGACTCTTCTTACTGTCTATGTTTTGAACCATTCCTGTGACACTAGTTATAGATTCCGATGCTTCACTTCAGGTTTACTGTATCCCTTGGACCTTCTTATTGACAATGAAACACAGCAATTGCCTCAGAATTAAATTGAAAAGGCACAATGCTGACTTAAGTACAAGAAGACAGTCGCTTCCTACTGTCTATGTTTTGAACCATTCCTGTGACACTAGTTATACATTCCGATGCTTCACTTCAGGTTTACTGTATCCCTTGGACCTTCTTATTGACGATGAAACACAGCAATTGCCTCGGAATTAAATAGAAAAGGCACAAGGCCGACTTAAATACAAGATGACTGACTCTTCTTACTGACTATGTTTTGAACCATTCCTGTGAGACTAGTTATAGATTCTGATTCTTCACTTCAGGTTTACTGTATCCCTCTGACCTTCTTATTGACGATGAAACACAGAAATTGCGACGGAATTAAATAGAAAAGGCACAATGCCGACTTAACTACAGGAAGACTGACTCTTCTTACTGACTATGGTTTGAAAAATTCCTGTTACACTAGTCACAGTTTCCGATGCTTCACTTCAGATTTACTGTATCCCTCTGACGTTCGTATTGACGATGAAACACAGATATTGCGTCGGAATTAATTACAAAAGGCACAATGCCGATTTAAGTACAAGAAGACTGACTCTTCTTACTGTCTATGTTTTGAACCATTCCTGTGACACTAGTTATAGATTCCGATGCTTCACTTCAGGTTTACTGTATCCCTTGGACCTTCTTATTGACAATGAAACACAGCTATTGCCTCAGAATTAAATTGAAAAGGCACAATGCTGACTTAAGTACAAGAAGACAGTCGCTTCCTACTGTCTATGTTTTGAACCGTTCCTGTGACACTAGTTATACATTCCGATGCTTCACTTCAGGTTTACTGTATCCCTTGGACCTTCATATTGACGAGGAAACACAGAAATTGCATCGGAATTAAATACAAAAGGCACAATGCCGACTTAAGTACAAGAAGACTGACTCTTCTTACTGTCTATGTTTTGTACCATCCCTGTGACACTAGTTATAGATACCGATGCTTCACTCCAGGTTTACTGTATCCCTTGGACCTTCTTATTGGCGATGAAACACAGAAATTGCATCGAAATTAAATGCAAAAGGAACAATGCCGACTTAAGTACAAGAACACTGACTCCTTTTACTGACTATGATTGAACCATTCCTGTGACACTAGTTATGGATACTGATGCTTCACTTCAGGTTTACTGTATTCCTTGGACCTTCTTATTGGCGATGAAACACAGAAATTGCATCAGAGTTAAATACAAAAGGGACAATGCCGACTTAAGTAGAAGAAGACTGACTCATCTCACTGTCTATGTTTTGAACCATTCTGGTGACACTAGTTATAGATTCCGATGCTTCACTTGAGGTTTACTGTATCCCTCTGCCCTTCTTATTGTCGATGAAACACAGAAATTGCGTCGGAATTAAATACAAAAGGCACAATGCCGACTTAAGTACAAGAAGACTGACTCTTCTTCTGTCTATGTTTTGAACCATTCCTGTGACACTACTTATAGATTTCGATGCTCCACTTCAGGTTTACTGTATCCCTTGGACCTTCTTATTGACGATGAAACACAGAAATTGCATCGGAATTAAATACAAAAGGCACAAGGCCGACTTAAATACAAGAAGACTGACTCTTCTTACTGACTATGTTTTGAACCATTCCTGTGAGACTAGTTATAGATTCTGATTCTTCACTTCAGGTTTACTGTATCCCTCTGACCTTCTTATTGACGATGAAACACAGAAATTGCGTCGGAATTAAATAGAAAAGGCACAATGCCGACTTAACTACAGGAAGACTGTCTCTTCTTACTGACTATGTTTTGAACCATTCTTGTTACACTAGTTACAGATTCCGATGCTTCACTTCAGATTTTCTGTATCCGTCTGACATTCGTATTGACGATGAAACACAGAAATTGCGTCGGAATTAAATACAACAGGCACAATGCCGATTTAAGTACAAGAAGACTGACTCTTCTTACTGTATATGTTTGAACCATTCCTGTGACACTAGGTATAGATTCCGATGCTTCACTTCAGGTTTACTGTATGCCTTGGACCTTCTTATTGACGATGAAACACAGCAATTGCCTCGGAAATAAATTGAAAAGGCACATTGCCGACTTAAGTACAAGAAGACAGACTCTTCCTACTGTCTATGTTTTGAACCGTTCCTGTGACACTAGTTATACATTCCGATGCTTCACTTCAGGTTTACTGTAACCCTTGGACCTTCTTATTTGCGATGAAACACAGCAATTGTCTCGGAATTAAATAGAAAAGGAACAATGTCGACTTAAGTACAAGAAGACTGACTCTTCCTACTGTCTATGTTTTGAACCGTTTCTGTTACACTAGTAATACATTCTGATGCTTCACTTCAGGTTTACTGTATCCCTCTGACCTTGTTATTGACGATGAAACACAGAAATTGCATCGGAATTAAATAGAAAAGGCACAATGCCGACTTAACTACAGGAAGACTGACTCTTCTTACTGACTATGGTTTGAAAAATTCCTGTTACACTTGTCACAGTTTCCGATGCTTCACTTCAGATTTACTGTATCCCTCTGACGTTCGTATTGACAATGAAACACAGCAATTGCCTCAGAATTAAATTGAAAAGGCACAATGCTGACTTAAGTACAAGAAGACAGTCGCTTCCTACTGTCTATGTTTTGAACCGTTCCTGTGACACTAGTTATACATTCCGATGCTTCACTTCAGGTTTACTGTATCCCTTGGACCTTCTTATTGACGATGAAACACAGCAATTGCCTCGGAATTAAATAGAAAAGGCACAATGTCGACTTAAGTACAAGAAGACTGACTCTTCCTACTGTCTATGTTTTGAACCGTTCCTGTTACACTAGTTATACATTACGATACTACACTTCAGGTTTACTGTATCCCTCTGCCCTTCTTATTGACGATGAAACACAGAAATTGCAACGGAATTAGATACAAATGGCACAATGCCGAGTTAAGTACAAGAAGACTGACTCTTCTTCAGAGTAAGTTTTGAACCATTCCTGTGACACTAGTTATAGATTTCGATGCTTCACTTCAGGGTTACTGTATCACTTGGACCTTCTTATTGGCTATGAGAAACAGAAATTGCTTCGGAATTAAATACAGAAGGCACAATGCCGACTTAAGAACAAGAAGACTGACTCTTCTTTCTGACTATGCTTTGAACCATTCCTGTGACACTAGTTATAGATTGCGATGTTTCACTTCAGGTTTACTGTATTCCTCTGACCTTCTTAGTGACGACGAAACACAGAAATTGCATCGGAATTAAATGCAAAAGGCACAAGGCCGACTTAAATACAAGAAGACTGACTCTTCTTACTGACTATGTTTTGAACCATTCTTGTGAGACTAGTTATAGATTCTGATTCTTCACTTCAGGTTTACTGTATCCCTCTGACCTTCTTATTGACGATGAAACACAGAAATTGCGACGGAATTAAATAGAAAAGGCACAATGCCGACTTAACAACACTAAGACTGACTCTTCTTACTGACTATGTTTTGAACCATTCCTGTTACACTAGTTACAGTTTCCGATGCTTCACTTCAGATTTTCTGTATCCGTCTGACGTTCGTATTGACGATGAAACACAGAAATTGCGTCGGAATTAAATACAAAAGGCACAATGCCGATTTAAGTACAAGAAGACTGACTCTTCTTACTGTATATATTTTGAACCATTCCTGTGACACTAGTTATAGATTCCGATGCTTCACTTCAGGTTTACTGTATGCCTTGGACCTTCTTATTGACGATGAAACACAGCAATTTCCTCGGAAATAAATTGAAAAGGCACAATGCCGACTTAAGTACAAGAAGACAGACTCTTCCTACTGTCTATGTTTTGAACCGTTCCTGTGACACTAGTTATACATTCCGATGCTTCACTTCAGGTTTACTGTATCCCTTGGACATTCTTATTGACAATGAAACACAGCAATTGCCTCAGAATTAAATTGAAAAGGCACAATGCTGACTTAAGTACAAGAAGACAGTCGCTTCCTACTGTCTATGTTTTGAACCATTCCTGTGACACTAGTTATACATTCCGATGCTTCACTTCAGGTTTACTGTATCCCTTGGACCTTCTTATTGACGATGAAACACAGCAATTGCCTCGGAATTAAATAGAAAAGGCACAAGGCCGACTTAAATACAAGAAGACTGACTCTTCTTACTGACTATGTTTTGAACCATTCCTGTGAGACTAGTTATAGATTCTGATTCTTCACTTCAGGTTTACTGTATCCCTCTGACCTTCTTATTGACGATGAAACACAGAAATTGCGACGGAATTAAATAGAAAAGGCACAATGCCGACTTAACTACAGGAAGACTGACTCTTCTTACTGACTATGGTTTGAAAAATTCCTGTTACACTAGTCACAGTTTCCGATGCTTCACTTCAGATTTACTGTATCCCTCTGACGTTCGTACTGACGATGAAACACAGATATTGCGTCGGAATTAATTACAAAAGGCACAATGCCGATTTAAGTACAAGAAGACTGACTCTTCTTACTGTCTATGTTTTGAACCATTCCTGTGACACTAGTTATAGATTCCGATGCTTCACTTCAGGTTTACTGTATCCCTTGGACCTTCTTATTGACAATGAAACACAGCAATTGCCTCAGAATTAAATTGAAAAGGCACAATTCTGACTTAAGTACAAGAAGACAGTCGCTTCCTACTGTCTATGTTTTGAACCGTTCCTGTGACACTAGTTATACATTCCGATGCTTCACTTCAGGTTTACTGTATCCCTTGGACCTTCATATTGACGAGGAAACACAGAAATTGCATCGGAATTAAATACAAAAGGCACAATGCCGACTTAAGTACAAGAAGACTGACTCTTCTTACTGTCTATGTTTTGTACCATCCCTGTGACACTAGTTATAGATACCGATGCTTCACTCCAGGTTTACTGTATCCCTTGGACCTTCTTATTGGCGATGAAACACAGAAATTGCATCGAAATTAAATGCAAAAGGAACAATGCCGACTTAAGTACAAGAACACTGACTCTTTTTACTGACTATGTTTGAACCATTCCTGTGACACTAGTTATGGATACTGATGCTTCACTTCAGGTTTACTGTATTCCTTGGACCTTCTTATTGGCGATGAAACACAGAAATTGCATCAGAGTTAAATACAAAAGGAACAATGCCGACTTAAGTAGAAGAAGACTGACTCATCTCACTGTCTATGTTTTGAACCATTCTGGTGACACTAGTTATAGATTCCGATGCTTCACTGGAGGTTTACAGTATCCCTCTGCCCTTCTTATTGTCGATGAAACACAGAAATTGCGTCGGAATTAAATACAAAAGGCACAATGCCGACTTAAGTACAAGAAGACTGACTCTTCTTCTGTCTATGTTTTGAACCATTCCTGTGACACTACTTATAGATTTCGATGCTTCACTTCAGGTTTACTGTATCCCTTGGACCTTCTTATTGACGATGAAACACAGAAATTGCATCGGAATTAAATACAAAAGGCACAAGGCCGACTTAAATACAAGAAGACTGACTCTTCTTACTGACTATGTTTTGAACCATTCCTGTGAGACTAGTTATAGATTCTGATTCTTCACTTCAGGTTTACTGTATCCCTCTGACCTTCTTATTGACGATGAAACACAGAAATTGCGTCGGAATTAAATAGAAAAGGCACAATGCCGACTTAACTACAGGAAGACTGACTCTTCTTACTGACTATGTTTTGAACCATTCCTGTTACACTAGTTACAGATTCCGATGCTTCACTTCAGATTTTCTGTATCCGTCTGACATTCGTATTGACGATGAAACACAGAAATTGCGTCGGAATTAAATACAAAAGGCACAATGCCGATTTAAGTACAAGAAGACTGACTCTTCTTACTGTATATGTTTTGAACCATTCCTGTGACACTAGTTATAGATTCCGATGCTTCACTTCAGGTTTACTGTATGCCTTGGACCTTCTTATTGACGATGAAACACAGCAATTGCCTCGGAAATAAATTGAAAAGGCACAATGCCGACTTAAGTACAAGAAGACAGACTCTTCCTACTGTCTATGTTTTGAACCGTTCCTGTGACACTAGTTATACATTCCGATGCTTCACTTCAGGTTTACTGTTTCCCTTGGACCTTCTTATTTGCGATGAAACACAGCAATTGTCTCGGAATTAAATAGAAAAGGAACAATGTCGACTTAAGTACAAGAAGACTGACTCTTCCTACTGTCTATGTTTTGAACCGTTTCTGTTACACTAGTAATACATTCTGATGCTTCACTTCAGGTTTACTGTATCCCTCTGACCTTGTTATTGACGATGAAACACAGAAATTGCATCGGAATTAAATAGAAAAGGCACAATGCCGACTTAACTACAGGAAGACTGACTCTTCTTACTGACTATGGTTTGAAAAATTCCTGTTACACTAGTCACAGTTTCCGATGCTTCACTTCAGATTTACTGTATCCCTCTGACGTTCGTATTGACAATGAAACACAGCAATTGCCTCAGAATTAAATTGAAAAGGCACAATGCTGACTTAAGTACAAGAAGACAGTCGCTTCCTACTGTCTATGTTTTGAACCGTTCCTGTGACACTAGTTATACATTCCGATGCTTCACTTCAGGTTTACTGTATCCCTTGGACCTTCTTATTGACGATGAAACACAGCAATTGCCTCGGAATTAAATAGAAAAGGCACAATGTCGACTTAAGTACAAGAAGACTGACTCTTCCTACTGTCTATGTTTTGAACCGTTCCTGTTACACTAGTTATACATTACGATACTACACTTCAGGTTTACTGTATCCCTCTGCCCTTCTTATTGACGATGAAACACAGAAATTGCATCGGAATTAGATACAAATGGCACAATGCCGAGTTAAGTACAAGAAGACTGACTCTTCTTCAGAGTAAGTTTTGAACCATTCCTGTGACACTAGTTATAGATTTCGATGCTTCACTTCAGGGTTACTGTATCACTTGGACCTTCTTATTGGCTATGAGAAACAGAAATTGCATCGGAATTAAATACAAAAGGCACAATGCCGACTTAAGAACAAGAAGACTGACTCTTCTTTCTGACTATGCTTTGAACCATTCCTGTGACACTAGTTTTAGATTGCGATGTTTCACTTCAGGTTTACTGTATTCCTCTGACCTTCTTGGTGACGACGAAACACAGAAATTGCATCGGAATTAAATCCAAAAGGCACAGTGCCGAATTAAGTAAAAGAAGACTGACTCTTCTTACTGTCTATGTTTTGAACCATTCCTGTGACACTAGTTACAGATTCCGATGCTTCACTCCAGGTTTACTGTATCCCTTGGACCTTCTTATTGACGATGAAACACAGAAATTGCTTCGGAATTAAATACAAAAGGCTTATTGCCGACTTAAGTACAAGAATACTGACTCTTCTTACTGACTATGCTTTGATCCGTTCCTGTGACACTAGTTATAGATTCCGATGCTTCACTTTAGGTTTACTGTATCCCTTGGACCTTCTTATTGCCGATGAAACACAGCAATTCCATCGGAATTAAATAGAAAAGGCACAATGCCGACTTAAGTATAAGGAGTCTGACTCTTCCTACTGTCTATGCTTTAAACCAGTCCTGTGACACTTGTTATAGATTCCGATGCTTCACTTCAGGTTTACTGTATCCCTCTGCCCTTCTTATTGACGATGAAACACAGAAATCGCATCGGAATTAAATACAACATTCACAATGCCAACTTCAGTACAAGATGACTGAATCTTCTTCTGTCTATGTTTGAACCATTCCTGTGACACTAGTTATAGATTTCGATGCTTCACTTCAGGTTTACTGTATCCCTTGGACCTTCTTATTGACGATGAAACCCAGAAATTGCATCGGAATTAAATACAAAAGGCACAAGGCCGACTTGAGTACAAGATGACTGACTCTTCTTACTGACTATGTTTTGAACCATTCCTGTGACACAAGTTATAGATTCTGATGCTTCACTTCAGGTTTACTGTATCCCTTGGACCTTCTTATTAACGATGAAACACAGAAATTGCATGGGAATTAAATACAAACGCCGCAATGCCGACTTAAGTACAAGAAGACTGACTCACCTTACTGTCTATGTTTTGAACCACTCCTGTGACACTAGTTAAAGATTCCGATGCTTCACTCCCGGATTACGGAATCCCTTGGACCTTCATATTGACGATGAAAAACAGAAATTGCATCGGAATTAAATACAAAAGGCACAATGCCGACTAAAGTAAAAGAAGACTGACTCTTCTTACTGTCTATGTTTTGAACCATCCCTGTGACACTAGTTATAGATACCGATGCTTCACTCCAGGTTTACTGTATCCCTTGGACCTTCTTATTGGCGATGAAACACAGAAATTGCATCGAAATTAAATGCAAAAGGCACAAGGCCGACTTAAGTACAAGAAGACTGACTCTTTTTACTGACTATGTTTGAACCATTCCTGTGACACTAGTTATAGATTCTGATGCTTCACTATAGGTTTACTGTATTCCTTGGACCTTCTTATTGGCGATGAAACACAGAAATTGCATCAGAGTTAAATACAAAAGGAACAATGCCGACTTAAGTAGAAGAAGACTGACTCATCTCACTGTCTATGATTTGAACCATTCCGGTGACACTAGTTATAGATTCCGATGCTTCACTTCAGGTTTACTGTCTCCCTCTGCCCTGCTTATTGACGATGAATCACAGAAATTGCATCGGAATTAAATACAAAAGGCACAAGGCCGACTTAAGTACAATAAGACTGTCTCTTCTTACTAACTATGTTTTGAAATATTCCTGTGAGACTAGTTATAGATTCTGATTCTTCACTTCAGGTTTACTGTATCCGATGGACGTACCTATTGGCGATGAAACACAGAAATTGCATCGGAATTAAATACAAAAGGCACAATGCCGTCATAAGTACAAGAAGAATGACTCTTGCAACTGTCTATCTTTTGAACCATTCGTATGACACTAGTTATAGATTCCGATTCTTCACTTTAGGTTTACTGTATCCCTCTGACCTTCTTATTGAGGACGAAACACAGAAATTGCATCGGAATTAAATCCAAAGGCACAGTGCCGAATTAAGTAAAAGAAGACTGACTCTCCTTACTGTCTATGTTTTGAACCATTCCTGTGACACTAGTTATAGATTCCGATGTATCACTCCAGGTTTACTGTATCCCCTGGACCTTCTTATTGACGATGAAACACAGAAATTGCATCGGAATTTAATACAAAATGCACAATGGGGACTTAAGTACAGGAAGACTGACTCTTCTTAGTGACTATGTTTTGAACCATTCCTGTGACACTAGTTATAGATTCCGGTGCTTCACTTCAGGTTTACTGGATCCCTTGGACCTACTTATTGACGATGAAACACAGAAATTGCTTCGGAATTAAATACAAAAGGCACATTGCCGACATAAGTACAAGAATACTGACCCTTCTTACTGACTATGCTATGAACCGTTCCTGTGACACTAGTTATAGTTTCCGATGCTTCACTTTAGGTTTACTGTATCCCTTGGACCATCTTATTGACGATGAAACACAGCAATTGCATCGGAATTAAATAGAAAAGGCACAATGCCGACTTAAGTATAAGGAGACTGACTCTTCCTACTGTCTATGTTTTAAACCATTCTTGTGACACTAGTTATAGATTCTGATGCTTCACTTCAGGTTTACTGTATTCCTTGGACCTTCTTATTGGCCATGAAACACAGAAATTGCATCAGAGTTAAATACAAAAGAAGCAATGCCGACTTAAGTAGAAGAAGACTGACTCATCTCACTGTCTATGTTTTGAACCATTCCGGTGACACTAGTTATAGATTCCGATGCTTCACTCCAGGTTTACTGTATCCCTTGGACCTTCTTATTGGCGATGAAACACAGAAATTGCATCGGAATTAAATGCAAAAGGCACAAGGCAGACTTAAGTACAAGAAGACGGACTCTTTTTACTGACTATGTTTCGAACCATTCTTGTGACACTAGTTATAGATTCTGATGCTTCACTTCAGGTTTACTGTATTCCTTGGACCTTCTTATTGGCCATGAAACACAGAAATTGCATCAGAGTTAAATACAAAAGAAGCAATGCCGACTTAAGTAGAAGAAGACTGACTCATCTCACTGTCTATGTTTTGAACCATTCCGGTGACACTAGTTATAGATTCCGATGCTTCACTCCAGGTTTACTGTATCCCTTGGACCTAGATATTGACGATGAAACACAGAAATTGCATCGGAATTTAATACAAAATGCACAATGGGGACTTAAGTACAAGAAGACTGACTCTTCTTACTGACTATGCTTTGAACCATTCCTGTGACACTAGTTATAGATTCCGGTGCTTCACTTCAGGTTTACTGGATCCCTTGGAACTACTTATTGACGATGAAACACAGAAATTGCTTCGGAATTAAATACAAAAGGCACATTGCCGACTTAAGTACAAGAATACTGACTCTTCTTACTGACTATGCTTTGAACCGTTCCTGTGACACTAGTTATAGATTCCGATGCTTCACTTTAGGTTTACTGTATCCCTTGGACCTTCTTATTGACGATGAAACACAACAATTGCATCGGAATTAAATAGAAAAGGCACAATGCCGACTTAAGTATAAGGAGACTGACTCTTCCTACTGTCTACGTTTTAAACCAGTCCTGTGACACTTGTTATAGATTTCGATGCTTCACTTCAGGTTTACTGTATCCCTTGGACCTTCTTATTGACGATGAAACACAGAAATTGCATCGGAATTAATTCAAAAGGCACAAGGCCGACTTGAGTACAAGATGACTGACTCTTCTTACTGACTATGTTTTGAACCATTCCTGTGACACAAGTTATAGATGCTGATGCTTCACTTCAGGTTTACTGTATCCCTTGGACCCTCTTATTAACGATGAAACACAGAAATTGCATGGGAATTAAATACAAAAGCCGCAATGCCGACTTAAGTACAAGAAGACTGACTCATCTTATTGTCTATGCTTTGAACCATTCCTGTGACACTAGTTATAGATTCCGATGCTTCACTCCCGGATTACTGAGTCCCTTGGACCTTCATATTGACAATGAAACACAGAAATTGCATCGGAATTAAATACAAAAGGCACAATGCCGACTTAAGTACAAGAACACTGACTCTTCGTACTGTCTATGTTTTGTACCATCCCTGTGACACTAGTTATAGATACCGATGCTTCACTCCAGGTTTACTGTATCCCTTGGGCCTTCTTATTGGCGATGAAACACAGAAATTGCATCGAAATTAAATGCAAAAGGAACAATGCCGACTTAAGTACAAGAACACTGACTCTTTTTACTGACTATGTTTGAACCATTCCTGTGACACTAGTTATAGATTCTGATGCTTCACTTCAGGTTTACTGTATTCCTTGGACCTTCTTATTGGCGATGAAACACAGAAATTGCATCAGAGTTAAATACAAAAGGAACAATGCCGACTTAAGTAGAAGAAGACTGACTCATCTCACTGTCTATGTTTTGAACCATTCTGGTGACACTAGTTATAGATTCCGATACTTCACTTGAGGTTTACTGTATCCCTCTGCCCTTCTTATTGACGATGAAACACAGAATTTTCGTCGGAATTAAATACAAAAGGCACAATGCCGACTTAAGTACAAGAAGACTGACTCTTCTTCTGTCTATGTTTTGAACCATTCCTGTGACACTACTTATAGATTTCGATGCTTCACTTCAGGTTTACTGTATCCCTTGGACCTTCTTATTGACGATGAAACACAGAAATTGGATCGGAATTAAATGCAAAAGGCACAAGGCCGACTTAAATACAAAAAAACTGACTCTTCTTACTGACTATGTTTTGAACCATTCCTGTGAGACTAGTTATAGATTCTGATTCTTCACTTCAGGTTTACTGTATCCCTCTGACCTTCTTATTGACGATGAAACACAGAAATTGCGACGGAATTAAATAGAAAAGGCACAATGCCGACTTAACTACAGGAAGACTGACTCTTCTTACTGACTATGGTTTGAAAAATTCCTGTTACACTTGTCACAGTTTCCGATGCTTCACTTCAGATTTACTGTATCCCTCTGACGTTCGTATTGACAATGAAACACAGCAATTGCCTCAGAATTAAATTGAAAAGGCACAATGCTGACTTAAGTACAAGAAGACAGTCGCTTCCTACTGTCTATGTTTTGAACCGTTCCTGTGACACTAGTTATACATTCCGATGCTTCACTTCAGGTTTACTGTATCCCTTGGACCTTCTTATTGACGATGAAACACAGCAATTGCCTCGGAATTAAATAGAAAAGGCACAATGTCGACTTAAGTACAAGAAGACTGACTCTTCCTACTGTCTATGTTTTGAACCGTTCCTGTTACACTAGTTATACATTACGATACTACACTTCAGGTTTACTGTATCCCTCTGCCCTTCTTATTGACGATGAAACACAGAAATTGCAACGGAATTAGATACAAATGGCACAATGCCGAGTTAAGTACAAGAAGACTGACTCTTCTTCAGAGTAAGTTTTGAACCATTCCTGTGACACTAGTTATAGATTTCGATGCTTCACTTCAGGGTTACTGTATCACTTGGACCTTCTTATTGGCTATGAGAAACAGAAATTGCTTCGGAATTAAATACAGAAGGCACAATGCCGACTTAAGAACAAGAAGACTGACTCTTCTTTCTGACTATGCTTTGAACCATTCCTGTGACACTAGTTATAGATTGCGATGTTTCACTTCAGGTTTACTGTATTCCTCTGACCTTCTTAGTGACGACGAAACACAGAAATTGCATCGGAATTAAATGCAAAAGGCACAAGGCCGACTTAAATACAAGAAGACTGACTCTTCTTACTGACTATGTTTTGAACCATTCTTGTGAGACTAGTTATAGATTCTGATTCTTCACTTCAGGTTTACTGTATCCCTCTGACCTTCTTATTGACGATGAAACACAGAAATTGCGACGGAATTAAATAGAAAAGGCACAATGCCGACTTAACAACACTAAGACTGACTCTTCTTACTGACTATGTTTTGAACCATTCCTGTTACACTAGTTACAGTTTCCGATGCTTCACTTCAGATTTTCTGTATCCGTCTGACGTTCGTATTGACGATGAAACACAGAAATTGCGTCGGAATTAAATACAAAAGGCACAATGCCGATTTAAGTACAAGAAGACTGACTCTTCTTACTGTATATATTTTGAACCATTCCTGTGACACTAGTTATAGATTCCGATGCTTCACTTCAGGTTTACTGTATGCCTTGGACCTTCTTATTGACGATGAAACACAGCAATTTCCTCGGAAATAAATTGAAAAGGCACAATGCCGACTTAAGTACAAGAAGACAGACTCTTCCTACTGTCTATGTTTTGAACCGTTCCTGTGACACTAGTTATACATTCCGATGCTTCACTTCAGGTTTACTGTATCCCTTGGACATTCTTATTGACAATGAAACACAGCAATTGCCTCAGAATTAAATTGAAAAGGCACAATGCTGACTTAAGTACAAGAAGACAGTCGCTTCCTACTGTCTATGTTTTGAACCATTCCTGTGACACTAGTTATACATTCCGATGCTTCACTTCAGGTTTACTGTATCCCTTGGACCTTCTTATTGACGATGAAACACAGCAATTGCCTCGGAATTAAATAGAAAAGGCACAAGGCCGACTTAAATACAAGAAGACTGACTCTTCTTACTGACTATGTTTTGAACCATTCCTGTGAGACTAGTTATAGATTCTGATTCTTCACTTCAGGTTTACTGTATCCCTCTGACCTTCTTATTGACGATGAAACACAGAAATTGCGACGGAATTAAATAGAAAAGGCACAATGCCGACTTAACTACAGGAAGACTGACTCTTCTTACTGACTATGGTTTGAAAAATTCCTGTTACACTAGTCACAGTTTCCGATGCTTCACTTCAGATTTACTGTATCCCTCTGACGTTCGTACTGACGATGAAACACAGATATTGCGTCGGAATTAATTACAAAAGGCACAATGCCGATTTAAGTACAAGAAGACTGACTCTTCTTACTGTCTATGTTTTGAACCATTCCTGTGACACTAGTTATAGATTCCGATGCTTCACTTCAGGTTTACTGTATCCCTTGGACCTTCTTATTGACAATGAAACACAGCAATTGCCTCAGAATTAAATTGAAAAGGCACAATTCTGACTTAAGTACAAGAAGACAGTCGCTTCCTACTGTCTATGTTTTGAACCGTTCCTGTGACACTAGTTATACATTCCGATGCTTCACTTCAGGTTTACTGTATCCCTTGGACCTTCATATTGACGAGGAAACACAGAAATTGCATCGGAATTAAATACAAAAGGCACAATGCCGACTTAAGTACAAGAAGACTGACTCTTCTTACTGTCTATGTTTTGTACCATCCCTGTGACACTAGTTATAGATACCGATGCTTCACTCCAGGTTTACTGTATCCCTTGGACCTTCTTATTGGCGATGAAACACAGAAATTGCATCGAAATTAAATGCAAAAGGAACAATGCCGACTTAAGTACAAGAACACTGACTCTTTTTACTGACTATGTTTGAACCATTCCTGTGACACTAGTTATGGATACTGATGCTTCACTTCAGGTTTACTGTATTCCTTGGACCTTCTTATTGGCGATGAAACACAGAAATTGCATCAGAGTTAAATACAAAAGGAACAATGCCGACTTAAGTAGAAGAAGACTGACTCATCTCACTGTCTATGTTTTGAACCATTCTGGTGACACTAGTTATAGATTCCGATGCTTCACTGGAGGTTTACAGTATCCCTCTGCCCTTCTTATTGTCGATGAAACACAGAAATTGCGTCGGAATTAAATACAAAAGGCACAATGCCGACTTAAGTACAAGAAGACTGACTCTTCTTCTGTCTATGTTTTGAACCATTCCTGTGACACTACTTATAGATTTCGATGCTTCACTTCAGGTTTACTGTATCCCTTGGACCTTCTTATTGACGATGAAACACAGAAATTGCATCGGAATTAAATACAAAAGGCACAAGGCCGACTTAAATACAAGAAGACTGACTCTTCTTACTGACTATGTTTTGAACCATTCCTGTGAGACTAGTTATAGATTCTGATTCTTCACTTCAGGTTTACTGTATCCCTCTGACCTTCTTATTGACGATGAAACACAGAAATTGCGTCGGAATTAAATAGAAAAGGCACAATGCCGACTTAACTACAGGAAGACTGACTCTTCTTACTGACTATGTTTTGAACCATTCCTGTTACACTAGTTACAGATTCCGATGCTTCACTTCAGATTTTCTGTATCCGTCTGACATTCGTATTGACGATGAAACACAGAAATTGCGTCGGAATTAAATACAAAAGGCACAATGCCGATTTAAGTACAAGAAGACTGACTCTTCTTACTGTATATGTTTTGAACCATTCCTGTGACACTAGTTATAGATTCCGATGCTTCACTTCAGGTTTACTGTATGCCTTGGACCTTCTTATTGACGATGAAACACAGCAATTGCCTCGGAAATAAATTGAAAAGGCACAATGCCGACTTAAGTACAAGAAGACAGACTCTTCCTACTGTCTATGTTTTGAACCGTTCCTGTGACACTAGTTATACATTCCGATGCTTCACTTCAGGTTTACTGTTTCCCTTGGACCTTCTTATTTGCGATGAAACACAGCAATTGTCTCGGAATTAAATAGAAAAGGAACAATGTCGACTTAAGTACAAGAAGACTGACTCTTCCTACTGTCTATGTTTTGAACCGTTTCTGTTACACTAGTAATACATTCTGATGCTTCACTTCAGGTTTACTGTATCCCTCTGACCTTGTTATTGACGATGAAACACAGAAATTGCATCGGAATTAAATAGAAAAGGCACAATGCCGACTTAACTACAGGAAGACTGACTCTTCTTACTGACTATGGTTTGAAAAATTCCTGTTACACTAGTCACAGTTTCCGATGCTTCACTTCAGATTTACTGTATCCCTCTGACGTTCGTATTGACAATGAAACACAGCAATTGCCTCAGAATTAAATTGAAAAGGCACAATGCTGACTTAAGTACAAGAAGACAGTCGCTTCCTACTGTCTATGTTTTGAACCGTTCCTGTGACACTAGTTATACATTCCGATGCTTCACTTCAGGTTTACTGTATCCCTTGGACCTTCTTATTGACGATGAAACACAGCAATTGCCTCGGAATTAAATAGAAAAGGCACAATGTCGACTTAAGTACAAGAAGACTGACTCTTCCTACTGTCTATGTTTTGAACCGTTCCTGTTACACTAGTTATACATTACGATACTACACTTCAGGTTTACTGTATCCCTCTGCCCTTCTTATTGACGATGAAACACAGAAATTGCAACGGAATTAGATACAAATGGCACAATGCCGAGTTAAGTACAAGAAGACTGACTCTTCTTCAGAGTAAGTTTTGAACCATTCCTGTGACACTAGTTATAGATTTCGATGCTTCACTTCAGGGTTACTGTATCACTTGGACCTTCTTATTGGCTATGAGAAACAGAAATTGCATCGGAATTAAATACAAAAGGCACAATGCCGACTTAAGAACAAGAAGACTGACTCTTCTTTCTGACTATGCTTTGAACCATTCCTGTGACACTAGTTTTAGATTGCGATGTTTCACTTCAGGTTTACTGTATTCCTCTGACCTTCTTGGTGACGACGAAACACAGAAATTGCATCGGAATTAAATCCAAAAGGCACAGTGCCGAATTAAGTAAAAGAAGACTGACTCTTCTTACTGTCTATGTTTTGAACCATTCCTGTGACACTAGTTACAGATTCCGATGCTTCACTCCAGGTTTACTGTATCCCTTGGACCTTCTTATTGACGATGAAACACGAAATTGCTTCGGAATTAAATACAAAAGGCTTATTGCCGACTTAAGTACAAGAATACTGACTCTTCTTACTGACTATGCTTTGATCCGTTCCTGTGACACTAGTTATAGATTCCGATGCTTCACTTTAGGTTTACTGTATCCCTTGGACCTTCTTATTGCCGATGAAACACAGCAATTCCATCGGAATTAAATAGAAAAGGCACAATGCCGACTTAAGTATAAGGAGTCTGACTCTTCCTACTGTCTATGCTTTAAACCAGTCCTGTGACACTTGTTATAGATTCCGATGCTTCACTTCAGGTTACTGTATCCCTCTGCCCTTCTTATTGACGATGAAACACAGAATCGCATCGGAATTAAATACAACATTCACAATGCCAACTTCAGTACAAGATGACTGAATCTTCTTCTGTCTATGTTTGAACCATTCCTGTGACACTAGTTATAGATTTCGATGCTTCACTTCAGGTTTACTGTATCCCTTGGACCTTCTTATTGACGATGAAACCCAGAAATTGCATCGGAATTAAATACAAAAGGCACAAGGCCGACTTGAGTACAAGATGACTGACTCTTCTTACTGACTATGTTTTGAACCATTCCTGTGACACAAGTTATAGATTCTGATGCTTCACTTCAGGTTTACTGTATCCCTTGGACCTTCTTATTAACGATGAAACACAGAAATTGCATGGGAATTAATACAAACGCCGCAATGCCGACTTAAGTACAAGAAGACTGACTCACCTTACTGTCTATGTTTGAACCACTCCTGTGACACTAGTTAAAGATTCCGATGCTTCACTCCCGGATTACGGAATCCCTTGGACCTTCATATTGACGATGAAAAACAGAAATTGCATCGGAATTAAATACAAAAGGCACAATGCCGACTAAAGTAAAAGAAGACTGACTCTTCTTACTGTCTATGTTTTGAACCATCCCTGTGACACTAGTTATAGATACCGATGCTTCACTCCAGGTTTACTGTATCCCTTGGACCTTCTTATTGGCGATGAAATGAAACACAGAAATTGCATCGAAATTAAATGCAAAAGGCACAAGGCCGACTTAAGTACAAGAAGACTGACTCTTTTTACTGACTATGTTTGAACCATTCCTGTGACACTAGTTATAGATTCTGATGCTTCACTATAGGTTTACTGTATTCCTTGGACCTTCTTATTGGCGATGAAACACAGAAATTGCATCAGAGTTAAATACAAAAGGAACAATGCCGACTTAAGTAGAAGAAGACTGACTCATCTCACTGTCTATGATTTGAACCATTCCGGTGACACTAGTTATAGATTCCGATGCTTCACTTCAGGTTTACTGTCTCCCTCTGCCCTGCTTATTGACGATGAATCACAGAAATTGCATCGGAATTAAATACAAAAGGCACAAGGCCGACTTAAGTACAATAAGACTGTCTCTTCTTACTAACTATGTTTTGAAATATTCCTGTGAGACTAGTTATAGATTCTGATTCTTCACTTCAGGTTTACTGTATCCGATGGACGTACCTATTGGCGATGAAACACAGAAATTGCATCGGAATTAAATACAAAAGGCACAATGCCGTCATAAGTACAAGAAGAATGACTCTTGCAACTGTCTATCTTTTGAACCATTCGTATGACACTAGTTATAGATTCCGATTCTTCACTTTAGGTTTACTGTATCCCTCTGACCTTCTTATTGAGGACGAAACACAGAAATTGCATCGGAATTAAATCCAAAGGCACAGTGCCGAATTAAGTAAAAGAAGACTGACTCTCCTTACTGTCTATGTTTTGAACCATTCCTGTGACACTAGTTATAGATTCCGATGTATCACTCCAGGTTTACTGTATCCCCTGGACCTTCTTATTGACGATGAAACACAGAAATTGCATCGGAATTTAATACAAAATGCACAATGGGGACTTAAGTACAGGAAGACTGACTCTTCTTAGTGACTATGTTTTGAACCATTCCTGTGACACTAGTTATAGATTCCGGTGCTTCACTTCAGGTTTACTGGATCCCTTGGACCTACTTATTGACGATGAAACACAGAAATTGCTTCGGAATTAAATACAAAAGGCACATTGCCGACATAAGTACAAGAATACTGACCCTTCTTACTGACTATGCTATGAACCGTTCCTGTGACACTAGTTATAGTTTCCGATGCTTCACTTTAGGTTTACTGTATCCCTTGGACCATCTTATTGACGATGAAACACAGCAATTGCATCGGAATTAAATAGAAAAGGCACAATGCCGACTTAAGTATAGGGAGACTGACTCTTCCTACTGTCTATGTTTTAAACCATTCTTGTGACACTAGTTATAGATTCTGATGCTTCACTTCAGGTTTACTGTATTCCTTGGACCTTCTTATTGGCCATGAAACACAGAAATTGCATCAGAGTTAAATACAAAAGAAGCAATGCCGACTTAAGTAGAAGAAGACTGACTCATCTCACTGTCTATGTTTTGAACCATTCCGGTGACACTAGTTATAGATTCCGATGCTTCACTCCAGGTTTACTGTATCCCTTGGACCTTCTTATTGGCGATGAAACACAGAAATTGCATCGGAATTAAATGCAAAAGGCACAAGGCAGACTTAAGTACAAGAAGACGGACTCTTTTTACTGACTATGTTTCGAACCATTCTTGTGACACTAGTTATAGATTCTGATGCTTCACTTCAGGTTTACTGTATTCCTTGGACCTTCTTATTGGCCATGAAACACAGAAATTGCATCAGAGTTAAATACAAAAGAAGCAATGCCGACTTAAGTAGAAGAAGACTGACTCATCTCACTGTCTATGTTTTGAACCATTCCGGTGACACTAGTTATAGATTCCGATGCTTCACTCCAGGTTTACTGTATCCCTTGGACCTAGATATTGACGATGAAACACAGAAATTGCATCGGAATTTAATACAAAATGCACAATGGGGACTTAAGTACAAGAAGACTGACTCTTCTTACTGACTATGCTTTGAACCATTCCTGTGACACTAGTTATAGATTCCGGTGCTTCACTTCAGGTTTACTGGATCCCTTGGAACTACTTATTGACGATGAAACACAGAAATTGCTTCGGAATTAAATACAAAAGGCACATTGCCGACTTAAGTACAAGAATACTGACTCTTCTTACTGACTATGCTTTGAACCGTTCCTGTGACACTAGTTATAGATTCCGATGCTTCACTTTAGGTTTACTGTATCCCTTGGACCTTCTTATTGACGATGAAACACAACAATTGCATCGGAATTAAATAGAAAAGGCACAATGCCGACTTAAGTATAAGGAGACTGACTCTTCCTACTGTCTACGTTTTAAACCAGTCCTGTGACACTTGTTATAGATTTCGATGCTTCACTTCAGGTTTACTGTATCCCTTGGACCTTCTTATTGACGATGAAACACAGAAATTGCATCGGAATTAATTCAAAAGGCACAAGGCCGACTTGAGTACAAGATGACTGACTCTTCTTACTGACTATGTTTTGAACCATTCCTGTGACACAAGTTATAGATGCTGATGCTTCACTTCAGGTTTACTGTATCCCTTGGACCCTCTTATTAACGATGAAACACAGAAATTGCATGGGAATTAAATACAAAAGCCGCAATGCCGACTTAAGTACAAGAAGACTGACTCATCTTATTGTCTATGTTTTGAACCATTCCTGTGACACTAGTTATAGATTCCGATGCTTCACTCCCGGATTACTGAGTCCCTTGGACCTTCATATTGACAATGAAACACAGAAATTGCATCGGAATTAAATACAAAAGGCACAATGCCGACTTAAGTACAAGAACACTGACTCTTCGTACTGTCTATGTTTTGTACCATCCCTGTGACACTAGTTATAGATACCGATGCTTCACTCCAGGTTTACTGTATCCCTTGGGCCTTCTTATTGGCGATGAAACACAGAAATTGCATCGAAATTAAATGCAAAAGGAACAATGCCGACTTAAGTACAAGAACACTGACTCTTTTTACTGACTATGTTTGAACCATTCCTGTGACACTAGTTATAGATTCTGATGCTTCACTTCAGGTTTACTGTATTCCTTGGACCTTCTTATTGGCGATGAAACACAGAAATTGCATCAGAGTTAAATACAAAAGGAACAATGCCGACTTAAGTAGAAGAAGACTGACTCATCTCACTGTCTATGTTTTGAACCATTCTGGTGACACTAGTTATAGATTCCGATACTTCACTTGAGGTTTACTGTATCCCTCTGCCCTTCTTATTGACGATGAAACACAGAATTTTCGTCGGAATTAAATACAAAAGGCACAATGCCGACTTAAGTACAAGAAGACTGACTCTTCTTCTGTCTATGTTTTGAACCATTCCTGTGACACTACTTATAGATTTCGATGCTTCACTTCAGGTTTACTGTATCCCTTGGACCTTCTTATTGACGATGAAACACAGAAATTGCATCGGAATTAAATGCAAAAGGCACAAGGCCGACTTAAATACAAAAAAACTGACTCTTCTTACTGACTATGTTTTGAACCATTCCTGTGAGACTAGTTATAGATTCTGATTCTTCACTTCAGGTTTACTGTATCCCTCTGACCTTCTTATTGACGATGAAACACAGAAATTGCGACGGAATTAAATAGAAAAGGCACAATGCCGACTTAACAACAGGAAGACTGACTCTTCTTACTGACTATGTTTTGAACCATTCCTGTTACACTAGTTACAGATTCCGATGCTTCACTTCAGATTTTCTGTATCCGTCTGACGTTCGTATTGACGATGAAACACAGAAATTGCGTCGGAATTAAATGCAAAAGGCACAATGCCGATTTAAGTACAAGAAGACTGACTCTTCTTACTGTATATGTTTTGAACCATTCCTGTGACACTAGTTATAGATTCCGATGCTTCACTTCAGGTTTACTGTATGCCTTGGACCTTCTTATTGACGATGAAACACAGCAATTTCCTCGGAAATAAATTGAAAAGGCACAATGCCGACTTAAGTACAAGAAGACAGACTCTTCCTACTGTCTATGTTTTGAACCGTTCCTGTGACACTAGTTATACATTCCGATGCTTCACTTCAGGTTTACTGTATCCCTTGGTCCTTCTTATTTGCGATGAAACACAGCAATTGTCTCGGAATGAAATAGAAATGGAACAATGTCGACTTAAGTACAAGAAGACTGACTCTTCCTACTGTCTATGTTTTAACCGTTTCTGTTACACTAGTAATACATTCTGATGCTTCACTTCAGGTTTACTGTATCCCTCTGACCTTCTTATTGACGATGAAACACAGAAATTGCATCGGAATTAAATAGAAAAGTCACAATGCCGACTTAACTACAGGAAGACTGACTCTTCTTACTGACTATGGTTTGAAAAATTCCTGTTACACTAGTCACAGTTTCTGATGCTTCACTTCAGATTTACTGTATCCCTCTGACGTTCGTATTGACGATGAAACACAGATATTGCGTCGGAATTAATTACAAAAGGCACAATGCCGATTTAAGTACAAGAAGACTGACTCTTCTTACTGTCTATGTTTTGAACCATTCCTGTGACACTAGTTATAGATTCCGATGCTTCACTTCAGGTTTACTGTATCCCTTGGACCTTCTTATTGACAATGAAACACAGCAATTGCCTCAGAATTAAATTGAAAAGGCACAATGCTGACTTAAGTACAAGAAGACAGTCGCTTCCTACTGTCTATGTTTTGAACCATTCCTGTGACACTAGTTATACATTCCGATGCTTCACCTCAGGTTTACTGTATCCCTTGGACCTTCTTATTGACGATGAAACACAGCAATTGCCTCGGAATTAAATAGAAAAGGCACAAGGCCGACTTAAATACAAGATGACTGACTCTTCTTACTGACTATGTTTTGAACCATTCCTGTGAGACTAGTTATAGATTCTGATTCTTCACTTCAGGTTTACTGTATCCCTCTGACCTTCTTATTGACGATGAAACACAGAAATTGCGACGGAATTAAATAGAAAAGGCACAATGCCGACTTAACTACAGGAAGACTGACTCTTCTTACTGACTATGGTTTGAAAAATTCCTGTTACACTAGTCACAGTTTCCGATGCTTCACTTCAGATTTACTGTATCCCTCTGACGTTCGTATTGACGATGAAACACAGATATTGCGTCGGAATTAATAACAAAAGGCACAATGCCGATTTAAGTACAAGAAGACTGACTCTTCTTACTGTCTATGTTTTGAACCATTCCTGTGACACTAGTTATAGATTCCGATGCTTCACTTCAGGTTTACTGTATCCCTTGGACCTTCTTATTGACAATGAAACACAGCTATTGCCTCAGAATTAAATTGAAAAGGCACAATGCTGACTTAAGTACAAGAAGACAGTCGCTTCCTACTGTCTATGTTTTGAACCGTTCCTGTGACACTAGTTATACATTCCGATGCTTCACTTCAGGTTTACTGTATCCCTTGGACCTTCATATTTACGAGGAAACACAGAAATTGCATCGGAATTAAATACAAAAGGCACAATGCCGACTTAAGTACAAGAAGACTGACTCTTCTTACTGTCTATGTTTTGTACCATCCCTGTGACACTAGTTATAGATACCGATGCTTCACTCCAGGTTTACTGTATCCCTTGGACCTTCTTATTGGCGATGAAACACAGAAATTGCATCGAAATTAAATGCAAAAGGAACAATGCCGACTTAAGTACAAGAACACTGACTCCTTTTACTGACTATGATTGAACCATTCCTGTGACACTAGTTATGGATACTGATGCTTCACTTCAGGTTTACTGTATTCCTTGGACCTTCTTATTGGCGATGAAACACAGAAATTGCATCCGAGTTAAATACAAAAGGGACAATGCCGACTTAAGTAGAAGAAGACTGACTCATCTCACTGTCTATGTTTTGAACCATTCTGGTGACACTAGTTATAGATTCCGATGCTTCACTTGAGGTTTACTGTATCCCTCTGCCCTTCTTATTGTCGATGAAACACAGAAATTGCGTCGGAATTAAATACAAAAGGCACAATGCCGACTTAAGTACAAGAAGACTGACTCTTCTTCTGTCTATGTTTTGAACCATTCCTGTGACACTACTTATAGATTTCGATGCTCCACTTCAGGTTTACTGTATCCCTTGGACCTTCTTATTGACGATGAAACACAGAAATTGCATCGGAATTAAATACAAAAGGCACAAAGCCGACTTAAATACAAGAAGACTGACTCTTCTTACTGACTATGTTTTGAACCATTCCTGTGAGACTAGTTATAGATTCTGATTCTTCACTTCAGGTTTACTGTATCCCTCTGACCTTCTTATTGACGATGAAACACAGAAATTGCGTCGGAATTAAATAGAAAAGGCACAATGCCGACTTAACTACAGGAAGACTGACTCTTCTTACTGACTATGTTTTGAACCATTCTTGTTACACTAGTTACAGATTCCGATGCTTCACTTCAGATTTTCTGTATCCGTCTGACATTCGTATTGACGATGAAACACAGAAATTGCGTCGGAATTAAATACAAAAGGCACAATGCCGATTTAAGTACAAGAAGACTGACTCTTCTTACTGTATATGTTTGAACCATTCCTGTGACACTAGTTATAGATTCCGATGCTTCACTTCAGGTTTACTGTATGCCTTGGACCTTCTTATTGACGATGAAACACAGCAATTGCCTCGGAAATAAATTGAAAAGGCACAATGCCGACTTAAGTACAAGAAGACAGACTCTTCCTACTGTCTATGTTTTGAACCGTTCCTGTGACACTAGTTATACATTCCGATGCTTCACTTCAGGTTTACTGTATCCCTTGGACCTTCTTATTTGCGATGAAACACAGCAATTGTCTCGGAATTAAATAGAAAAGGAACAATGTCGACTTAAGTACAAGAAGACTGACTCTTCCTACTGTCTATGTTTTGAACCGTTTCTGTTACACTAGTAATACATTCTGATGCTTCACTTCAGGTTTACTGTATCCCTCTGACCTTGTTATTGACGATGAAACACAGAAATTGCATCGGAATTAAATAGAAAAGGCACAATGCCGACTTAACTACAGGAAGACTGACTCTTCTTACTGACTATGGTTTGAAAAATTCCTGTTACACTTGTCACAGTTTCCGATGCTTCACTTCAGATTTACTGTATCCCTCTGACGTTCGTATTGACAATGAAACACAGCAATTGCCTCAGAATTAAATTGAAAAGGCACAATGCTGACTTAAGTACAAGAAGACAGTCGCTTCCTACTGTCTATGTTTTGAACCGTTCCTGTGACACTAGTTATACATTCCGATGCTTCACTTCAGGTTTACTGTATCCCTTGGACCTTCTTATTGACGATGAAACACAGCAATTGCCTCGGAATTAAATAGAAAAGGCACAATGTCGACTTAAGTACAAGAAGACTGACTCTTCCTACTGTCTATGTTTTGAACCGTTCCTGTTACACTAGTTATACATTACGATACTACACTTCAGGTTTACTGTATCCCTCTGCCCTTCTTATTGACGATGAAACACAGAAATTGCAACGGAATTAGATACAAATGGCACAATGCCGAGTTAAGAACAAGAAGACTGACTCTTCTTCAGAGTAAGTTTTGAACCATTCCTGTGACACTAGTTATAGATTTCGATGCTTCACTTCAGGGTTACTGTATCACTTGGACCTTCTTATTGGCTATGAGAAACAGAAATTGCATCGGAATTAAATACAGAAGGCACAATGCCGACTTAAGAACAAGAAGACTGACTCTTCTTTCTGACTATGCTTTGAACCATTCCTGTGACACTAGTTATAGATTGCGATGTTTCACTTCAGGTTTACTGTATTCCTCTGACCTTCTTAGTGACGACGAAACACAGAAATTGCATCGGAATTAAATGCAAAAGGCACAAGGCCGACTTAAATACAAGAAGACTGACTCTTCTTACTGACTATGTTTTGAACCATTCCTGTGAGACTAGTTATAGATTCTGATTCTTCACTTCAGGTTTACTGTATCCCTCTGACCTTCTTATTGACGATGAAACACAGAAATTGCGACGGAATTAAATAGAAAAGGCACAATGCCGACTTAACAACACTAAGACTGACTCTTCTTACTGACTATGTTTTGAACCATTCCTGTTACACTAGTTACAGTTTCCGATGCTTCACTTCAGATTTTCTGTATCCGTCTGACGTTCGTATTGACGATGAAACACAGAAATTGCGTCGGAATTAAATACAAAAGGCACAATGCCGATTTAAGTACAAGAAGACTGACTCTTCTTACTGTATATATTTTGAACCATTCCTGTGACACTAGTTATAGATTCCGATGCTTCACTTCAGGTTTACTGTATGCCTTGGACCTTCTTATTGACGATGAAACACAGCAATTTCCTCGGAAATAAATTGAAAAGGCACAATGCCGACTTAAGTACAAGAAGACAGACTCTTCCTACTGTCTATGTTTTGAACCGTTCCTGTGACACTAGTTATACATTCCGATGCTTCACTTCAGGTTTACTGTATCCCTTGGACATTCTTATTGACAATGAAACACAGCAATTGCCTCAGAATTAAATTGAAAAGGCACAATGCTGACTTAAGTACAAGAAGACAGTCGCTTCCTACTGTCTATGTTTTGAACCATTCCTGTGACACTAGTTATACATTCCGATGCTTCACTTCAGGTTTACTGTATCCCTTGGACCTTCTTATTGACGATGAAACACAGCAATTGCCTCGGAATTAAATAGAAAAGGCACAAGGCCGACTTAAATACAAGAAGACTGACTCTTCTTACTGACTATGTTTTGAACCATTCCTGTGAGACTAGTTATAGATTCTGATTCTTCACTTCAGGTTTACTGTATCCCTCTGACCTTCTTATTGACGATGAAACACAGAAATTGCGACGGAATTAAATAGAAAAGGCACAATGCCTACTTAACTACAGGAAGACTGACTCTTCTTACTGACTATGGTTTGAAAAATTCCTGTTACACTAGTCACAGTTTCCGATGCTTCACTTCAGATTTACTGTATCCCTCTGACGTTCGTACTGACGATGAAACACAGATATTGCGTCGGAATTAATTTCAATAGGCACAATGCCGATTTAAGTACAAGAAGACTGACTCTTCTTACTGTCTATGTTTTGAACCATTCCTGTGACACTAGTTATAGATTCCGTTGCTTCACTTCAGGTTTACTGTATCCCTTGGACCTTCTTATTGACAATGAAACACAGCAATTGCCTCAGAATTAAATTGAAAAGGCACAATTCTGACTTAAGTACAAGAAGACAGTCGCTTCCTACTGTCTATGTTTTGAACCGTTCCTGTGACACTAGTTATACATTCCGATGCTTCACTTCAGGTTTACTGTATCCCTTGGACCTTCATATTGACGAGGAAACACAGAAATTGCATCGGAATTAAATACAAAAGGCACAATGCCGACTTAAGTAAAAGAAGACTGACTCTTCTTACTGTCTATGTTTTGTACCATCCCTGTGACACTAGTTATAGATACCGATGCTTCACTCCAGGTTTACTGTATCCCTTGGACCTTCTTATTGGCGATGAAACACAGAAATTGCATCGAAATTAAATGCAAAAGGAACAATGCCGACTTAAGTACAAGAACACTGACTCTTTTTACTGACTATGTTTGAACCATTCCTGTGACACTAGTTATGGATACTGATGCTTCACTTCAGGTTTACTGTATTCCTTGGACCTTCTTATTGGCGATGAAACACAGAAATTGCATCAGAGTTAAATACAAAAGGAACAATGCCGACTTAAGTAGAAGAAGACTGACTCATCTCACTGTCTATGTTTTGAACCATTCTGGTGACACTAGTTATAGATTCCGATGCTTCACTGGAGGTTTACAGTATCCCTCTGCCCTTCTTATTGTCGATGAAACACAGAAATTGCGTCGGAATTAAATACAAAAGGCACAATGCCGACTTAAGTACAAGAAGACTGACTCTTCTTCTGTCTATGTTTTGAACCATTCCTGTGACACTACTTATAGATTTCGATGCTTCACTTCAGGTTTACTGTATCCCTTGGACCTTCTTATTGACGATGAAACACAGAAATTGCATCGGAATTAAATACAAAAGGCACAAGGCCGACTTAAATACAAGAAGACTGACTCTTCTTACTGACTATGTTTTGAACCATTCCTGTGAGACTAGTTATAGATTCTGATTCTTCACTTCAGGTTTACTGTATCCCTCTGACCTTCTTATTGACGATGAAACACAGAAATTGCGTCGGAATTAAATAGAAAAGGCACAATGCCGACTTAACTACAGGAAGACTGACTCTTCTTACTGACTATGTTTTGAACCATTCCTGTTACACTAGTTACAGATTCCGATGCTTCACTTCAGATTTTCTGTATCCGTCTGACATTCGTATTGACGATGAAACACAGAAATTGCGTCGGAATTAAATACAAAAGGCACAATGCCGATTTAAGTACAAGAAGACTGACTCTTCTTACTGTATATGTTTTGAACCATTCCTGTGACACTAGTTATAGATTCCGATGCTTCACTTCAGGTTTACTGTATGCCTTGGACCTTCTTATTGACGATGAAACACAGCAATTGCCTCGGAAATAAATTGAAAAGGCACAATGCCGACTTAAGTACAAGAAGACAGACTCTTCCTACTGTCTATGTTTTGAACCGTTCCTGTGACACTAGTTATACATTCCGATGCTTCACTTCAGGTTTACTGTATCCCTTGGACCTTCTTATTTGCGATGAAACACAGCAATTGTCTCGGAATTAAATAGAAAAGGAACAATGTCGACTTAAGTACAAGAAGACTGACTCTTCCTACTGTCTATGTTTTGAACCGTTTCTGTTACACTAGTAATACATTCTGATGCTTCACTTCAGGTTTACTGTATCCCTCTGACCTTGTTATTGACGATGAAACACAGAAATTGCATCGGAATTAAATAGAAAAGGCACAATGCCGACTTAACTACAGGAAGACTGACTCTTCTTACTGACTATGGTTTGAAAAATTCCTGTTACACTAGTCACAGTTTCCGATGCTTCACTTCAGATTTACTGTATCCCTCTGACGTTCGTATTGACAATGAAACACAGCAATTGCCTCAGAATTAAATTGAAAAGGCACAATGCTGACTTAAGTACAAGAAGACAGTCGCTTCCTACTGTCTATGTTTTGAACCGTTCCTGTGACACTAGTTATACATTCCGATGCTTCACTTCAGGTTTACTGTATCCCTTGGACCTTCTTATTGACGATGAAACACAGCAATTGCCTCGGAATTAAATAGAAAAGGCACAATGTCGACTTAAGTACAAGAAGACTGACTCTTCCTACTGTCTATGTTTTGAACCGTTCCTGTTACACTAGTTATACATTACGATACTACACTTCATGTTTACTGTATCCCTCTGCCCTTCTTATTGACGATGAAACACAGAAATTGCAACGGAATTAGATACAAATGGCACAATGCCGAGTTAAGTACAAGAAGACTGACTCTTCTTCAGAGTAAGTTTTGAACCATTCCTGTGACACTAGTTATAGATTTCGATGCTTCACTTCAGGGTTACTGTATCACTTGGACCTTCTTATTGGCTATGAGAAACAGAAATTGCATCGGAATTAAATACAAAAGGCACAATGCCGACTTAAGAACAAGAAGACTGACTCTTCTTTCTGACTATGCTTTGAACCATTCCTGTGACACTAGTTTTAGATTGCGATGTTTCACTTCAGGTTTACTGTATTCCTCTGACCTTCTTGGTGACGACGAAACACAGAAATTGCATCGGAATTAAATCCAAAAGGCACAGTGCCGAATTAAGTAAAAGAAGACTGACTCTTCTTACTGTCTATGTTTTGAACCATTCCTGTGACACTAGTTACAGATTCCGATGCTTCACTTCAGATTTTCTGTATCCGTCTGACATTCGTATTGACGATGAAACACAGAAATTGCGTCGGAATTAAATACAAAAGGCACAATGCCGATTTAAGTACAAGAAGACTGACTCTTCTTACTGTATATGTTTTGAACCATTCCTGTGACACTAGTTATAGATTCCGATGCTTCACTTCAGGTTTACTGTATGCCTTGGACCTTCTTATTGACGATGAAACACAGCAATTGCCTCGGAAATAAATTGAAAAGGCACAATGCCGACTTAAGTACAAGAAGACAGACTCTTCCTACTGTCTATGTTTTGAACCGTTCCTGTGACACTAGTTATACATTCCGATGCTTCACTTCAGGTTTACTGTATCCCTTGGACCTTCTTATTTGCGATGAAACACAGCAATTGTCTCGGAATTAAATAGAAAAGGAACAATGTCGACTTAAGTACAAGAAGACTGACTCTTCCTACTGTCTATGTTTTGAACCGTTTCTGTTACACTAGTAATACATTCTGATGCTTCACTTCAGGTTTACTGTATCCCTCTGACCTTGTTATTGACGATGAAACACAGAAATTGCATCGGAATTAAATAGAAAAGGCACAATGCCGACTTAACTACAGGAAGACTGACTCTTCTTACTGACTATGGTTTGAAAAATTCCTGTTACACTAGTCACAGTTTCCGATGCTTCACTTCAGATTTACTGTATCCCTCTGACGTTCGTATTGACAATGAAACACAGCAATTCCCTCAGAATTAAATTGAAAAGGCACAATGCTGACTTAAGTACAAGAAGACAGTCGCTTCCTACTGTCTATGTTTTGAACCGTTCCTGTGACACTAGTTATACATTCCGATGCTTCACTTCAGGTTTACTGTATCCCTTGGACCTTCTTATTGACGATGAAACACAGCAATTGCCTCGGAATTAAATAGAAAAGGCACAATGTCGACTTAAGTACAAGAAGACTGACTCTTCCTACTGTCTATGTTTTGAACCGTTCCTGTTACACTAGTTATACATTACGATACTACACTTCATGTTTACTGTATCCCTCTGCCCTTCTTATTGACGATGAAACACAGAAATTGCAACGGAATTAGATACAAATGGCACAATGCCGAGTTAAGTACAAGAAGACTGACTCTTCTTCAGAGTAAGTTTTGAACCATTCCTGTGACACTAGTTATAGATTTCGATGCTTCACTTCAGGGTTACTGTATCACTTGGACCTTCTTATTGGCTATGAGAAACAGAAATTGCATCGGAATTAAATACAAAAGGCACAATGCCGACTTAAGAACAAGAAGACTGACTCTTCTTTCTGACTATGCTTTGAACCATTCCTGTGACACTAGTTTTAGATTGCGATGTTTCACTTCAGGTTTACTGTATTCCTCTGACCTTCTTGGTGACGACGAAACACAGAAATTGCATCGGAATTAAATCCAAAAGGCACAGTGCCGAATTAAGTAAAAGAAGACTGACTCTTCTTACTGTCTATGTTTTGAACCATTCCTGTGACACTAGTTACAGATTCCGATGCTTCACTCCAGGTTTACTGTATCCCTTGGACCTTCTTATTGAGGATGAAACACAGAAATTGCTTCGGAATTAAATACAAAAGGCTTATTGCCGACTTAAGTACAAGAATACTGACTCTTCTTACTGACTATGCTTTGATCCGTTCCTGTGACACTAGTTATAGATTCCGATGCTTCACTTTAGGTTTACTGTATCCCTTGGACCTTCTTATTGCCGATGAAACACAGCAATTCCATCGGAATTAAATAGAAAAGGCACAATGCCGACTTAAGTATAAGGAGTCTGACTCTTCCTACTGTCTATGCTTTAAACCAGTCCTGTGACACTTGTTATAGATTCCGATGCTTCACTTCAGGTTTACTGTATCCCTCTGCCCTTCTTATTGACGATGAAACACAGAAATCGCATCGGAATTAAATACAACATTCACAATGCCAACTTCAGTACAAGATGACTGAATCTTCTTCTGTCTATGTTTGAACCATTCCTGTGACACTAGTTATAGATTTCGATGCTTCACTTCAGGTTTACTGTATCCCTTGGACCTTCTTATTGACGATGAAACCCAGAAATTGCATCGGAATTAAATACAAAAGGCACAAGGCCGACTTGAGTACAAGATGACTGACTCTTCTTACTGACTATGTTTTGAACCATTCCTGTGACACAAGTTATAGATTCTGATGCTTCACTTCAGGTTTACTGTATCCCTTGGACCTTCTTATTAACGATGAAACACAGAAATTGCATGGGAATTAAATACAAAAGCCGCAATGCCGACTTAAGTACAAGAAGACTGACTCACCTTACTGTCTATGTTTTGAACCACTCCTGTGACACTAGTTAAAGATTCCGATGCTTCACTCCCGGATTACGGAATCCCTTGGACCTTCATATTGACGATGAAAAACAGAAATTGCATCGGAATTAAATACAAAAGGCACAATGCCGACTAAAGTAAAAGAAGACTGACTCTTCTTACTGTCTATGTTTTGAACCATCCCTGTGACACTAGTTATAGATACCGATGCTTCACTCCAGGTTTACTGTATCCCTCTGACCTTCTTATTGACGACGAAACACAGAAATTGCATCGGAATTAAATCCAAAGGCACAGTGCCGAATTAAGTAAAAGAAGACTGACTCTCCTTACTGTCTATGTTTTGAACCATTCCTGTGACACTAGTTATAGATTCCGATGTATCACTCCAGGTTTACTGTATCCCTTGGACCTACTTATTGACGATGAAACACAGAAATTGCTTCGGAATTAAATACAAAAGGCACATTGCCGACATAAGTACAAGAATACTGACCCTTCTTACTGACTATGCTATGAACCGTTCCTGTGACACTAGTTATAGTTTCCGATGCTTCACTTTAGGTTTACTGTATCCCTTGGACCATCTTATTGACGATGAAACACAGCAATTGCATCGGAATTAAATAGAAAAGGCACAATGCCGACTTAAGTAAAGGAGACTGACTCTTCCTACTGTCTATGTTTTAAACCATTCTTGTGACACTAGTTATAGATTCCGATGCTTCACTCCCGGGTTACTGAATCCCTTGGTCCTTCATATTGACGATGAAACACAGAAATTGCATCGGAATAAATACAAAAGGCACAATGCCGACTTAAGTACAAGAATACTGACTCTTCTTACTGTCTATGTTTTGAACCATCCCTGTGAGACTAGTTATAGAAACCGATGATTCACTCCAGGTTTACTGTATCCCTTGGACCTTCTTATTGGCGATGAAACACAGAAATTGCATCGGAATTAAATGCAAAAGGCACAAGGCAGACTTAAGTACAAGAAGACGGACTCTTTTTACTGACTATGTTTCGAACCATTCTTGTGACACTAGTTATAGATTCCGATGCTTCACTTCAGATTTACTGTACCCTCTGACGTTCTTATTGACGATGAAACACAGAAATTGCGTCGGAATTAAATACAAAAGGCACAATGCCGAATTAAGTACAAGAAGACTGACTCATCTTTTTGTCTATGTTTTGAACCATTCCTGTGACACTAGTTATAGATTCCGATGCTTCCCTGCAGGTTTACTGTATCCCTTGGACCTTCTTATTGACGATGAAACACAGAAATTGCATCGGAATTAAATAGAAAAGGCACAATGCCGACTTAAGTACAAGAAGACTGACTTTTCTTACTGACTATGGTTTGAACACTTCCTGTGACACTAGTTATAGATTCCGATGCTTCACTTCAGTTTTACTGTATCCCTTGGACCTTCCTATTGACGATGAGACACAGAAATCGCATCGGAATTAAATAGAAAAAGCACAATGCCGACTTAAGTACAAGAAGACTGTCTCTTCCTACTCTCTATGCTCTGAACCATTCCTGTGACAGTAGTTACAGATTCCGATGCTTCACTCCAGGTTTACTGTATCCCTTGGGCCTTCATATTGACGATGAAACACAGAAATTGCATCGGATTTAAAAACAAAAGGCAGAATGCCGACATAAGTACAAGATGACTGACTCTTCTTACTGACTATGTTTTGAACCAATCCTGTGACACTAGTTACAGATTCCGATGCTTCACTCCAGGTTTACTGTATCCCTTGGACCTTCTTATTGACGATGAAACACAGAAATTGCATCGGAAATAAATAGAAAACGTACAATGCCGACTTAAGTACAAGAAGACTGACTCTTCCTACTCTCTATGCTTTGAACCATTCCTGTGACAGTAGTTACAGATTCCGATGCTTCACTCCAGGTTTACTGTATCCCTCTGACGTTCTTATTGACGATGAAACACAGACATTGCGTCGGAATTAAATACAAAAGGCACAATGCCGAATTAAGTACAAGAAGACTGACTCTTCTTACTGTCTGTGTTTTGAACCATTCCTGTGACACTAGTTATAGATTCCGATGCTTCACTCTAGGTTTACTGTATCCCTTGGACCTTCTTATTGGCGATGAAACACTGAAATTGCATCGGAATTAAATACAAAAGGCACAATGCCGACTTAAGTACAAGAAGACTGACTCATCTTACTGTCTATGTTTTGAACCATTCCTATGACACTAGTTATAGATTCCGATGCTTCCCTGCAGGTTTACTGTATCCCTTGGACCTTCTTATTGTCAATGAAACACAGAAATTGCATCGGAATTAAATAGAAAAGGCACAATGCCGACTTAAGTACAAGAAGACTGACTTTTCTTACTAACTGTGGTTTGAACCCTTCCTGTGACACTAGTTATAGATTCCGATGCTTCCGTTCAGGTTTACTGTATCCCTTGGACCTTCCTATTGACGATGAGACACAGAAATTGCATCGGAATTAAATAGAAAAAGCACAATGCCGACTTAAGTACAAGAAGACTGACTCTTCCTACTCTCTATGCTTTGAACCATTCCTGTGACAGTAGTTACAGATTCCGATGCTTCACTCCACGTTTACTGTATCCCTTGTACCTTCCTATTGACGATGAAACACAGAAATTGCATCGGAATTAAATAGAAAACGCACAATGCCGACTTAAGTACAAGAAGACTGACTCTTCTTCTGTCTATGCATTGAACCATTCCTGTGACACTACTTATAGATTTCGATGCTTCATTTCAGGTTTACTGTATCCCTTGGATCTTCTTATAGACGATGAAACACAGAAATTGCATTGGAATTAAATACAAAAGGCACAATGCAGACTGAAGTACAAGATGACTGACTCATCATACTGTCTATGTTTTGAACCATTCCTGTGACACTAGTTATAGATTCTGATGCTTCATTTCAGGTTTACAGTATACCTTGGACCTTCTTATTGGCGACGAAACACAGAAATTGCATCGGAATTAAATACAAAAGGCACAATGCAGACTTAAGTACAAGAAGACTGACTCATAATACTGTCTATGTTTTGAACCATTCCTGTGACACTAGTTATAGATTCCGATGCTTCACTCCAGGTTTACTGTATCCCTTGGACCTTCATATTGACGATAAAACACAGAAATTACATCGGAATTAAATACAAAAGGCACAAAGCCGACTTAAGTACAAGAAGACTGACTCTTCTTACTGTCTATGTGTTGAACCATTCCTGTGACACTAGTTATAGATTTCGATGCTTCGCTTCAGATTTACTGTATCCCTCTGACCTACGTATTGACGATGAAACACAGAAATTGCGTCGGAATCGAATACAAAAGGCACAATGCCGAATTAAGTACAAGAAGATTGTCTCTTCTTACTGTCTGTGTTTTAACCATTCCTGTGACACTAGTTATAGACTCCGATGCTTCACTCGAGGTTTACTGTATCCCTTGGAACTTCGTATTGACGATGAAACACAGAAATTGCATCGGAATTAAATAAAAAAGGCACAATGCCGACTTAAGTACAAGAAGACTGACTCTTCTTACTGTCTATGTTTTAACCATTCCTGTGACACTAGTTACAGATTCCGATGCTTCACACCAGGTTTACTGTATCCCTTGGACCTTCTTATTGACGATGAAACACAGAAATTGCATCGGAATTGAATACAAAAGTCACAATGCCGACTTAAGTACAAGAAGACTGGCTCTTCTTACTGACTATGCTTTGAACCATTCCTGTGACACTAGTTATAGATTCCGGTGCTTCACTTCAGGTTCACTGCATCCCTTGGACCTTCTTATTGACAATGAAACACAGAAATTGCATCGGAATTAAATAGAAAAGGCACAATGCCGACTTAAGTACAAGAAGACTGATTCCACCTACTGTCCATGTATTGAACCATTCCTGTGTCACTCGTTATAGATTCCGATGCTTCACTTCTGGTTTACTGTATCCCTCTGACCTTCTTATTGACGATGAAACACAGAAATTGCATCGGAATTAAATACAAAAGGCACAATGCCGACATAAGTACAAGAAAACTGATTCAGCTTACTGTCTATGTTTTGAACCATTTCTGAGATACTAGTTATAGATTTCGATGCTTCTCTTCAGGTTTACTGTGTCCCTTGGACCTTCTTATTGACGATGAAACACAGAAATTGCATCGGAATTAAATGCAAAAGGCACAATGCCCACTTAAGTACAAGATGACTGACTCTTCTTACTGACTATGTTTTGAACCATTCCTGTGTCACTAGTTATAGATTCTGATGCTTCACTTCAGGTTTCCTGTATCCCTTGGACCTTGTTATTGGCGATGAAACACAGATATTGCATCGGAATTAAATACAAAAGGCACAATGCCGACTTAAGTACAAGAAGTATGACTCAACTTACTGTCTATATTTGAATCATTCCTGCGACGCTAGTTATAGATTCCGATGCTTCACTCTAGGTTTACTGTATCCCTTGGACCTTCTTATTGACGATGAAACACAGAAATTGCATCGGAATTAAATAAAAATGGCACAATGCCGACTTAAATACAAGAAGACTGACTCTTCTTACTGTCTATGTTTTGAACCATTCCTGTGACACTAGTTACAGATTCCGATGCTTCACTCCAGGTTTACTGTATCCCTTGGACCGTCTTATTGACGATGAAACACAGAAATTGAATCGGAATTAAATACAAAAGGCACAATGCCGACTTAAGTACAAGAAGACTGATTCTTCCTACTGTCTATCTTTTGAACCATTCCTGTTACACTATTTATAGATTCCGATGCTTCACTTCAGGTTTACTGTATCCCTCTGCCCTTTTTATTGACGATGAAACACAGAAATTGCATCGGAATTAAATACAAAGGGCACAATGCAAACTTAAGTACAAGAAGACTGACTCATCTTACTGTCTATGTTTTGAACCATTCCTGTGACACTAGTTATAGATTTCGATGCTTCACTTCAGGTCTACTGTCTCCCTCCGCCCTTCTTATTGACGATGAAACACAGAAATTGCATCGGAATTAAATACAAAAGGCACAATGCCGAATTAAGTACAAGAAGACAGACTCTTCTTCTGTCAATGTATTGAACCATTCCTGTGACACTAGTTATAGATTTCGGTGCTTCACTTCAGGTTTACTGTATCCCTTGGACCTTCTTATTGACGATGAAACACAGAAATAGCATCGGAATTAAATACAAAAGGCACAAGGCCGACTTAATTACAAGAAGACTGACTCCTCTTACTATGTTTTGAACCATTCCCGTGACACTAGTTATGGATTCAGACGCTTCACTTTATGTATACTTTATCCCTTGAACCTTCTTATTGGCGATGAAACACAGAAATTGCATCGGAATTAAATACAAAAGACACAATGCCGACTTAAGTAAAAGATGACTGACTCATCTTACTGTATATGATTTGAACCATTCCTGAGAAACTAGTTATTGATTCCGATGCTTCACTCCAGGTTTACTGTATCCCTTGGACCTTCATATTGACGATGAAACACAGAAATTACATCGGAATTAAATACAAAAGGCACAATGCAGACTTAAGTACAAGAAGACTGCTCATAATACTGTCTATGTTTTGAACCATTCCTGTGACACTAGTTATAGATTCCGATGCTTCACTTCAGATTTATTGTATCCCTCTGACGTTCTTATTGACGATGAAACACAGAAATTGCGTCGGAATTAAATACAAAAGGCACAATGCCGAATTAATTACAAGAAGACTGACTTTTCTTACTGACTATGGTTTGAACACTTCCTGTGACACTAGTTATAGATTCCGATGCTTCACTTCAGTTTTACTGTATCCCTTGGACCTTCCTATTGACGATGAGACACAGAAATCGCATCGGAATTAAATAGAAAAAGCACAATGCCGACTTAAGTACAAGAAGACTGTCTCTTCCTACTCTCTATGCTCTGAACCATTCCTGTGACAGTAGTTACAGATTCCGATGCTTCACTCCAGGTTTACTGTATCCCTTGGGCCTTCATAATGACGATGAAACACAGAAATTGCATCGGATTTAAAAACAAAAGGCAGAATGCCGACATAAGTACAAGATGACTGACTCTTCTTACTGACTATGTTTTGAACCAATCCTGTGACACTAGTTACAGATTCCGATGCTTCACTCCAGGTTTACTGTATCCCTTGGACCTTCTTATTGACGATGAAACACAGAAATTGCATCGGAAATAAATAGAAAACGTACAATGCCGACTTAAGTACAAGAAGACTGACTCTTCCTACTCTCTATGCTTTGAACCATTCCTGTGACAGTAGTTACAGATTCCGATGCTTCACTCCAGGTTTACTGTATCCCTCTGACGTTCTTATTGACGATGAAACACAGACATTGCGTCGGAATTAAATACAAAAGGCACAATGCCGAATTAAGTACAAGAAGACTGACTCTTCTTACTGTCTGTGTTTTGAACCATTCCTGTGACACTAGTTATAGATTCCGATGCTTCACTCTAGGTTTACTGTATCCCTTGGACCTTCTTATTGGCGATGAAACACTGAAATTGCATCGGAATTAAATACAAAAGGCACAATGCCGACTTAAGTACAAGAAGACTGACTCATCTTACTGTCTATGTTTTGAACCATTCCTATGACACTAGTTATAGATTCCGATGCTTCCCTGCAGGTTTACTGTATCCCTTGGACCTTCTTATTGTCAATGAAACACAGAAATTGCATCGGAATTAAATAGAAAAGGCACAATGCCGACTTAAGTACAAGAAGACTGACTTTTCTTACTAACTGTGGTTTGAACCCTTCCTGTGACACTAGTTATAGATTCCGATGCTTCAGTTCAGGTTTACTGTATCCCTTGGACCTTCCTATTGACGATGAGACACAGAAATTGCATCGGAATTAAATAGAAAAAGCACAATGCCGACTTAAGTACAAGAAGACTGACTCTTCCTACTCTCTATGCTTTGAACCATTCCTGTGACAGTAGTTACAGATTCCGATGCTTCACTCCACGTTTACTGTATCCCTTGTACCTTCCTATTGACGATGAAACACAGAAATTGCATCGGAATTAAATAGAAAACGCACAATGCCGACTTAAGTACAAGAAGACTGACTCTTCTTCTGTCTATGCATTGAACCATTCCTGTGACACTACTTATAGATTTCGATGCTTCACTTCAGGTTTACTGTATCCCTTGGATCTTCTTATAGACGATGAAACACAGAAATTGCATTGGAATTAAATACAAAAGGCACAATGCAGACTGAAGTACAAGATGACTGACTCATCATACTGTCTATGTTTTGAACCATTCCTGTGACACTAGTTATAGATTCTGATGCTTCATTTCAGGTTTACAGTATACCTTGGACCTTCTTATTGGCGACGAAACACAGAAATTGCATCGGAATTAAATACAAAAGGCACAATGCAGACTTAAGTACAAGAAGACTGACTCATAATACTGTCTATGTTTTGAACCATTCCTGTGACACTAGTTATAGATTCCGATGCTTCACTCCAGGTTTACTGTATCCCTTGGACCTTCATATTGCCGATGTAACACAGAAATAGGATCGGAATTAAATACAAAAGGCACAATGCCGACTTAAGTACAAGAAGACTGACACTTCTTACTGACTATGTTTGAACCATTCCTGTCACACTAGTTATAGATTCCGATGCTTCACTTCAGGTTTACTGTATCCCTCTGACCTTCTTATTGACGATAAAACACAGAAATTACATCGGAATTAAATACAAAAGGCACAAAGCCGACTTAAGTACAAGAAGACTGACTCTTCTTACTGTCTATGTGTTGAACCATTCCTGTGACACTAGATATAGATTTCGATGCTTCGCTTCAGATTTACTGTATCCCTCTGACCTACGTATTGACGATGAAACACAGAAATTGCGTCGGAATCGAATACAAAAGGCACAATGTCGAATTAAGTACAAGAAGATTGTCTCTTCTTACTGTCTGTGTTTTAACCATTCCTGTGACACTAGTTATAGACTCCGATGCTTCACTCGAGGTTTACTGTATCCCTTGGAACTTCGTATTGACGATGAAACACAGAAATTGCATCGGAATTAAATAAAAAAGGCACAATGCCGACTTAAGTACAAGAAGACTGACTCTTCTTACTGTCTATGTTTTAACCATTCCTGTGACACTAGTTACAGATTCCGATGCTTCACACCAGGTTTACTGTATCCCTTGGACCTTCTTATTGACGATGAAACACAGAAATTGCATCGGAATTGAATACAAAAGTCACAATGCCGACTTAAGTACAAGAAGACTGGCTCTTCTTACTGACTATGCTTTGAACCATTCCTGTGACACTAGTTATAGATTCCGGTGCTTCACTTCAGGTTCACTGCATCCCTTGGACCTTCTTATTGACAATGAAACACAGAAATTGCATCGGAATTAAATAGAAAAGGCACAATGCCGACTTAAGTACAAGAAGACTGATTCCACCTACTGTCCATGTTTTGAACCATTCCTGTGATACTCGTTATAGATTCCGATGCTTCACTTCTGGTTTACTGTATCCCTCTGACCTTCTTATTGACGATGAAACACAGAAATTGCATCGGAATTAAATACAAAAGGCACAATGCCGACATAAGTACAAGAAAACTGATTCAGCTTACTGTCTATGTTTTGAACCATTTCTGAGATACTAGTTATAGATTTCGATGCTTCTCTTCAGGTTTACTGTGTCCCTTGGACCTTCTTATTGACGATGAAACACAGAAATTGCATCGGAATTAAATGCAAAAGGCACAATGCCCACTTAAGTACAAGATGACTGACTCTTCTTACTGACTATGTTTTGAACCATTCCTGTGTCACTAGTTATAGATTCTGATGCTTCACTTCAGGTTTCCTGTATCCCTTGGACCTTGTTATTGGCGATGAAACACAGATATTGCATCGGAATTAAATACAAAAGGCACAATGCCGACTTAAGTACAAGAAGTATGACTCAACTTACTGTCTATTTTTGAACCATTCCTGCGACGCTAGTTATAGATTCCGATGCTTCACTCTAGGTTTACTGTATCCCTTGGACCTTCTTATTGACGATGAAACACAGAAATTGCATCGGAATTAAATAAAAATGGCACAATGCCGACTTAAATACAAGAAGACTGACTCTTCTTACTGTCTATGTTTTGAACCATTCCTGTGACACTAGTTACAGATTCCGATGCTTCACTCCAGGTTTACTGTATCCCTTGGACCGTCTTATTGACGATGAAACACAGAAATTGAATCGGAATTAAATACAAAAGGCACAATGCCGACTTAAGTACAAGAAGACTGATTCTTCCTACTGTCTATCTTTTGAACCATTCCTGTTACACTATTTATAGATTCCGATGCTTCACTTCAGGTTTACTGTATCCCTCTGCCCTTTTTATTGACGATGAAACACAGAAATTGCATCGGAATTAAATACAAAGGGCACAATGCAAACTTAAGTACAAGAAGACTGACTCATCTTACTGTCTATGTTTTGAACCATTCCTGTGACACTAGTTATAGATTTCGATTGCTTCACTTCAGGTCTACTGTCTCCCTCCGCCCTTCTTATTGACGATGAAACACAGAAATTGCATCGGAATTAAATACAAAAGGCACAATGCCGAATTAAGTACAAGAAGACAGACTCTTCTTCTGTCAATGTATTGAACCATTCCTGTGACACTAGTTATAGATTTCGGTGCTTCACTTCAGGTTTACTGTATCCCTTGGACCTTCTTATTGACGATGAAACACAGAAATAGCATCGGAATTAAATACAAAAGGCACAAGGCCGACTTAATTACAAGAAGACTGACTCCTCTTACTATGTTTTGAACCATTCCCGTGACACTAGTTATGGATTCAGACGCTTCACTTTATGTATACTTTATCCCTTGAACCTTCTTATTGGCGATGAAACACAGAAATTGCATCGGAATTAAATACAAAAGACACAATGCCCGACTTAAGTAAAAGATGACTGACTCATCTTACTGTATATGATTTGAACCATTCCTGAGAAACTAGTTATTGATTCCGATGCTTCACTCCAGGTATACTGTATCCCTTGGACCTTCATATTGACGATGAAACACAGAAATTACATCGGAATTAAATACAAAAGGCACAATGCCAACTTAAGTACAAGATGACTGACTCTTCTTACTGTCTATGTTTTGAACCATTCCTGTGACACTAGTTATAGATTTCGATGCTTCACTTCAGATTTATTGTATCCCTCTGACGTTCTTATTGACGATGAAACACAGAAATTGCGTCGGAATTAAATACAAAAGGCACAATGCCGAATTAATTACAAGAAGACTGACTCTTCTTACTTTCTATGTTTTGAACCATTCCTGTGACACTAGTTATAGATTCTGATGCTTCACTTCAGGTTTACTGTATACCTTGGACCTTCTTATTGGCGATGAAACACAGAAATTGCATCGGAATTAAATACAAAAGGCACAATGCAGACTTAAGTACAAGAAGACTGACTCATAATACTGTCTATGTTTTGAACCATTCCTGTGACACTAGTTATAGATTCCGATGCTTCACTCCAGGTTTACTGTATCCCTTGGACCTTCATATTGCCGATGAAACACAAAAATAGGATCGGAATTAAATACAAAAGGCACAATGCCGACTTAAGTACAAGAAGACTGACACTTCTTACTGACTATGTTTGAACCATTCCTGTCACACTAGTTATAGATTCCGATGCTTCACTTCAGGTTTACTGTATCCCTCTGACCTTCTTATTGACGATAAAACACAGAAATTACATCGGAATTAAATACAAAAGGCACAAAGCCGACTTAAGTACAAGAATACTGACTCTTCTTATTGTCTATGTTTTGAACCATTCCTGTGACACTAGTTATAGATTTCGATGCTTCGCTTCAGATTTACTGTATCCCTCTGTCCTACGTATTGACGATGAAACACAGAAATTGCGTCGGAATCAAATACAAAAGGCACAATGTCGAATTAAGTACAAGAAGATTGTCTCTTCTTACTGTCTGTGTTTTAACCATTCCTGTGACACTAGTTATAGACTCCGATGCTTCACTCAAGGTTTACTGTATCCCTTGGAACTTCGTAATTGACGATGAAACACAGAAATTGCATCGGAATTAAATAAAAAAGGCACAATGCCGACTTAAGTACAAGAAGACTGACTCTTCTTACTGTCTATGCATTAACCATTCCTGTGACACTAGTTACAGATTCCGATGCTTCACACCAGGTTTACTGTATCCCTTGGACCTTCTTATTGACGATGAAACACAGAAATTGCATCGGAGTTGTGAATACAAAAGTCACAATGCCGACTTAAGTACAAGAAGACTGGCTCTTCTTACTGACTATGCTTTGAACCATTCCTGTGACACTTATAGATTCCGGTGCTTCACTTCAGGTTCACTGTATCCCTTGGACCTTCTTATTGACAATGAAACACAGAAACTGCATCGGAATTAAATAGAAAAGGCACAATGCCGACTTAAGTACAAGAAGACTGATTCTACCTACTGTCTATGTTTTGAACCATTCCTGTGACACTAGTTATAGATTCCGATGCCTCAGTTCAGGTTTACTGTATCCCTCTGACCTTCTTATTGACGATGAAACACAGAAATTGCATCGGAATTAAATACAAAAGGCACAATGCCGACATAAGTACAAGAAAACTGATTCAGCATACTGTCTATGTTTTGAACCATTTCTGAGATACTAGTTATAGATTTCGATGCTTCTCTTCAGGTTTACTGTGTCCCTTGGACCTTCTTATTGACGATGAAACACAGAAATTGCATCGGAATTAAATGCAAAAGGCACAATGCCCACTTAAGTACAAGATGACTGACTCTTCTTACTGACTATGTTTTGAACCATTCCTGCGTCACTAGTTATAGATTCCGATGCTTCACTCCAGGTTTACTGTATCCCTTGGACATTCATATTGCCGATGAAACACAAAAATAGGATCGGAATTAAATACAAAAGGCACAATGCCGACTTAAGTACAAGAAGACTGACACTTCTTACTGACTATGTTTGAACCATTCCTGTCACACTAGTTATAGATTCCGATGCTTCACTTCAGGTTTACTGTATCCCTCTGACCTTCTTATTGACGATAAAACACAGAAATTACATCGGAATTAAATACAAAAGGCACAAAGCCGACTTAAGTACAAGAATACTGACTCTTCTTATTGTCTATGTTTTGAACCATTCCTGTGACACTAGTTATAGATTTCGATGCTTCGCTTCAGATTTACTGTATCCCTCTGTCCTACGTATTGACGATGAAACACAGAAATTGCGTCGGAATCAAATACAAAAGGCACAATGTCGAATTAAGTACAAGAAGATTGTCTCTTCTTACTGTCTGTGTTTTAACCATTCCTGTGACACTAGTTATAGACTCCGATGCTTCACTCAAGGTTTACTGTATCCCTTGGAACTTCGTATTGACGATGAAACACAGAAATTGCATCGGAATTAAATAAAAAAGGCACAATGCCGACTTAAGTACAAGAAGACTGACTCTTCTTACTGTCTATGCATTAACCATTCCTGTGACACTAGTTACAGATTCCGATGCTTCACACCAGGTTTACTGTATCCCTTGGACCTTCTTATTGACGATGAAACACAGAAATTGCATCGGAGTTGAATACAAAAGTCACAATGCCGACTTAAGTACAAGAAGACTGGCTCTTCTTACTGACTATGCTTTGAACCATTCCTGTGACACTAGTTATAGATTCCGGTGCTTCACTTCAGGTTCACTGTATCCCTTGGACCTTCTTATTGACAATGAAACACAGAAACTGCATCGGAATTAAATAGAAAAGGCACAATGCCGACTTAAGTACAAGAAGACTGATTCTACCTACTGTCTATGTTTTGAACCATTCCTGTGACACTAGTTATAGATTCCGATGCCTCAGTTCAGGTTTACTGTATCCCTCTGACCTTCTTATTGACGATGAAACACAGAAATTGCATCGGAATTAAATACAAAAGGCACAATGCCGACATAAGTACAAGAAAACTGATTCAGCATACTGTCTATGTTTTGAAACCATTTCTGAGATACTAGTTATAGATTTCGATGCTTCTCTTCAGGTTTACTGTGTCCCTTGGACCTTCTTATTGACGATGAAACACAGAAATTGCATCGGAATTAAATGCAAAAGGCACAATGCCCCACTTAAGTACAAGATGACTGACTCTTCTTACTGACTATGTTTTGAACCATTCCTGCGTCACTAGTTATGGATTCTGATGCTTCACTTCAGGTTTACTGTATCCCTTGGACCTTGTTATTGGCGATGAAACACAGAAATTGCATCGGAATTAAATAGAAAAGGCACAATGCCGACTTAAGTACAAGAAGACTGATTCTACCTACTGTCTATGTTTTTGAACCATTCCTGTGACACTAGTTATAGATTCCGATGCCTCACTTCAGGTTTACTGTATCCCTCTGACCTTCTTATTGACGATTGAAACACAGAAATTGCATCGGAATTAAATACAAAAGGCACAATGCCGACATAAGTACAAAGAAAACTGATTCAGCTTACTGTCTATGTTTTGAACCATTTCTGAGATACTAGTTATAGATTTCGATGCTTCTCTTCAGGTTTACTGTGTCCCTTGGACCTTCTTATTGACAATGAAACACAGAAATTGCATCGGAATTAAATACAAAAGGCACAATGCCGACTTAAGTACAGGAAGACTGATTCTTCCTACTGTCTATCTTTTGAACCATTCCTGTTACACTATTTATAGATTCCGATGCTTCACTTCAGGTTTACTGTATCCCTCTGCCCTTTTTATTGACGATGAAACACAGAAATTGCATCGGAATTAAATACAAAAGGCACAATGCAAACTTCAGTACAAGAAGACTGACTCATCTTACTGTCTATGATTTGAACCATTCCTGCGACACTAGTTATAGATTCCGATGCTTCACTTCAGGTCTACTGTCTCCCTCAGCCCTTCTTATTGACGATGAAACACAGAAATTGTATCGGAATTAAATACAAAAGGCACAATGCCGAATTAAATACAAGAAGACAGACTCTTCTTCTGTCAATGTATTGAACCATTCCTGTGACACTAGTTATAGATTTCGGTGTTTCACTTCAGGTTTACTGTATCCCTTGGACCTTCTTATTGACGATGAAACACAGAAATAGCATCGGAATTAAATACAAAAGGCACAAGGCCGACTTAATTACAAGAAGACTGACTCCTCTTACTATGTTTTGAACCATTCCCGTGACACTAGTTATAGATTCTGACGCTTCACTTTATGTATACTTTATCCCTTGGACCTACTTATTGGCGATGAAACACAGAAATTACATCGGAATTAAATACAAAAGGCACAATGCCAACTTAAGTACAAGATGACTGACTCTTCTTACTGTCTATGTTTTGAACCATTCCGATGCTTCACTTCAGATTTATTGTATCCCTCTGACGTTCTTATTGACGATGAAACACAGAAATTGCGTCGGATTTAATACAAAAGGCACAATGCCGAATTAATTACAAGAAGACTGACTCTTCTTACTTTCTATGTTTTGAACCATTCCTGTGACGCTAGTTATAGATTCCGATGCTTCACTCTAGGTTTACTGTATCCCTTGGACCTTCTTATTGGCGATGAAACACTGAAATTGCATCGGAATTAAATACAAAAGGCACAATGCCGACATAAGTACAAGAAGACTGACTCATCTTACTGTCTATGTTTTGAACCATTCCTGTGACACTAGTTATAGATTCCGATGCCTCCCTGCAGGTTTACTGTATCCCTTGGACCTTCTTATTGACGATGAAACACAGAAATTGCATCGGAATTAAATAGAAAAGGCACAATGCCGACTTAAGTACAAGAAGACTGACTTTTCTTACTGACTATGGTTTGAACCCTTCCTGTGACACTAGTTATAGATTCCGATGCTTCACTTCAGGTTTACTGTATCCCTTGGACCTTCCTATTGACGATGAGACACAGAAATTGCATCGTAATTAAATAGAAAAAGCACAATGCCGACTTAAGTACAAGAAGACTGACTCTTGCTACTCTCTATGCTTTGAACCATTCCTGTGACAGTAGTTACAGATTCCGATGCTTCACTCCACGTTTACTGTATCCCTTGGACCTTCTTATTGACGATGAAACACAGAAATTGCATCGGAATTAAATAGAAAACGCACAATGCCGACTTAAGTACAAGAAGACTGACTCTTGTTCTGTCTATGTATTGAACTATTCCTGTGACACTACTTATAGATTTCGATGCTTCACTTCAGGTTTACTGTATCCGTTGGACCTTCTTATTGACGATGAAACACAGAAATTGCATCGGAATTAAATACAAAAGTCACAAGGGCGACTTAAGTACAAGCTGACTGACTCTTCTAACTGACTATGTTTTGAACCATTCCTGTGACACTAGATATAGATTCTGATGCTTCAGGTTTACTGTATACCTTGGACCTCCTTATTGGCGATGAAATACAGAAATTGCATCGGAATTAAATACAAAAGGCACAATGCAAACTGAAGTACAAGATGACTGACTCATCATACTGTCTATGCTTTGAACCATTCCTGTGACACTAGTTATAGATTTCGATGCTTCGCTTCAGATTTACTGTATCCCTCTGACCTACGTATTGACGATGAAACACAGAAATTGCGTCGGAATCAAATACAAAAGGCACAATGCCGAATTAAGTACAAGGAGACTGACCTTTCTTAGTGTCTATGTTTTCACCATTCCTGGACACTTGTTATAGATTCCGATGCTTCCCTGCAGGTTTACTGTATCCCTCTGACGTTCTTATTGACGATGAAACACAGAAATTGCGTCGGAATTAAATACAAAAGGCACAATGCCGAATTAAGTACAAGAAGACTGACTCTTCTTACAGTCTATGTTTTGAACCATTCCTGTGACACTAGTTATAGATTCCGATGCTTCACTCTAGGTTTACTGTATCCCTTGGACCTTCTTATTGGCGATGAAACACTGAAATTGCATCGGAATAAAATACAAAACGCAAAATGCCGACTTAAGTACAAGAAGACTGACTCATCTTACTGTCTATGTTTTGAACCATTCCTGTGACACTAGTTATAGATTCCGATGCTTTCCTGCAGGTTTACTGTATCCCTTGGACCTTCTTATTGACGATGAAACACAGAAATTGCATCGGAATTAAATAGAAAAGGCACAATGCCGACTTAAGTACAAGAAGACTGACTTTTCTTACTGTCTATGTTTTGAACCATTCCTGTGACACTAGTTATAGATTTCGATGCTTCGCTTCAGATTTACTGTATCCCTCGGACCTACGTATTGACGATGAAACACAGAAATTGCGTCGGAATCAAATACAAAAGGCACAATGCCGAATTAAGTACAAGGAGACTGACTCTTCTTACTGTCTATGTTTTAACCATTCCTGTGACACTAGTTATAGATTCCGATGCTTCCCTGCACGTTTACTGTATCCCTTGGACCTTCTTATTGACGATGAAACACAGAAATTGCATCGGAATTAAATAGAAAAGGCACAATACCGACTTATGTACAAGAATACTGACTCATCTTACTGTCTATGTTTTGAACCGTCCCTGTGACACTAGTTATAGATTCCGATGCTTCCCTGCAGGTTTACTGTATCCCTCTGCCGTTCTTAATGTCGATGAAACACAGAAATTGCGTCGGAATTAAATACAAAAGGCACAATGCCGAATTAAGTACAAGAAGACTGACTCATCTTACTGTCTATGTTTTGAACCATTCCTGTGACACTAGTTATAGATTCCGGTGCTTCACTCTAGGTTTACTGTATCCCTTGGACCTTCTTATTGGCGATGAAACACTGTAATTGCATCGGAATAAAATACAAGAGGCACAATGCCGACTTAAGTACAAGAAGACTGACTCATCTTACTGTCTATGTTTTGAACCATTCCTGTGACACTAGTTATAGATTCCGATGCTTCCCTGCACGTTTACTGTATCCCTTGGACCTTCTTATTGACGATGAAACACAGAAATTGCATCGGAATTAAATAGAAAAGGCACAATGCCGACTTAAGTACAAGAAGACTGACTTTTCTTACGGACTATGGTTTGAACCCTTCCTGTGACACTAGTTATAGATTCCGATGCTTCACTTCAGGTTTACTGTATCCCTTGGACCTTTATATTGACGATGAGACACAGAAATCGCATCGGAATTAAATAGAAAAAGCAAAATGCTGACTTAAGTACAAGAAGACTGACTCTTCCTACTCTCTATGCTTTGAACCATTACTGTGACACTAGTTACAGATTCCGATGCTTCACTCCAGGTTTACTGTATCCCTTGGGCCTTTTATTGACGATGAAACACAGAAATTGCTTCGGAATTAAGTAGAAAAGGCACAATGCCGACTTAAGTATAAGAAGACTGACTCTTCTTCTGTCTATGTTTGAACCATTCCTGTGAAACTACTTATAGATTTCGATGCTTCACTTCAGGTTTACTGTATCCCTTGGACCTTCATATTGACGATGAAACACAGAAATAGGATCGGAATCAAATACAAAAGGCACAATGCCGACTTAAGTACAAGAAGACTGACTCTTCTTACTGACTATGTTTTGAACCATTCCTGTGACACTAGTTATAGATTTCGATGCTTCACTTCAGGTTTACTGTATCCCTCTGACCTTCTTATTGACGATAAAACACAGAAATTACATCGGAATTAAATACAAAAGGCACAAAGCCGACTTAAGTGCAAGAAGACTGACTCTTCTTACTGTCTATGTTTTGAACCATTCCTGTGACACTAGTTATAGATTTCGATGCTTCGCTTCAGATTTACTGTATCCCTCTGACCTATGTATTGACGATGAAACACAGAAATTGCGTCGGAATCAAATACAAAAGGCACAATGTCGAATTAAGTACAAGAAGACTGCCTCTTCATACTGTCTGTGTTTTAATCACTCCTGTGACACTAGTTATAGACTCCGATGCTTCACTCAAGGTTTACTGTATCCCTTGGACCTTCGTATTGACGATGAAACACAGAAATTGCATCGGAATTAAATAAAAAAGGCACAATGCCGACTTAAGTACAAGAAGACTGACTCTTCTTACTGTCTATGTTTTAAGCATTCCTGTGACACTAGTTACAGATTCCGATGCTTCACACCAGGTTTACTGTATCCCTTGGACCTTCTTATTGACGATGAAACACAGAAATTGCATCGGAATTGAATACAAAAGTCACAATGCCGACTTAAGTACAAGAAGACTGGCTCTTCTTACTGACTATGCTTTGAACCATTCCTGTGACACTAGTTATAGATTCCGGTGCTTCACTTCAGGTTCACTGTATCCCTTGGACCTTCTTATTGACAATGAAACACAGAAATTGCATCGGAATTAAATAGAAAAGGCACAATGCCGACTTAAGTACAAGAAACTGATTCTACCTACTGTCTATGTTTAGAACCATTCCTGTGACACTAGTTATAGATTCCGATGCTTCACTTCAGGTTTACTGTATCCCTCTGACCTTCTTATTGACGATGAAACACAGAAATTGCATTGGAATTAAATACAAAATGCACAATGCCGACATAAGTACAAGAAAACTGAATCAGCTTACTATCTATGTTTTGAACCATTTCTGAGATACTAGTTTAGATTTCGATGCTTCTCTTCAGGTTTACTGTGTCCCTTGGACCTTCTTATTGACGATGAAACACAGAAATTGCATCGGAATTAAATGCCAAAGGCACAATGCCCACTTAAGTACAAGATGACTGACTCTTCTTACTGACTATGTTTTGAACCATTCCTGTGTCACTAGTTATGGATTCTGATGCTTCACTTCAGGTTTACTGTATCCCTTGGACCTTCATATTGACGATGAAACACAGAAATTGCATCGGAATTAAATACAAAAGGCACAATGCCGAATTAAGTACAAGAAGACAGACTCTTCTTCTGTCAATGTATTGAACCATTCCTGTGACACTAGTTATAGATTTCGGTGCTTCCCTTCAGGTTTACTGTATCCCTTGCACCTTCTTATTGACGATGAAACACAGAAATAGCATCGGAATTAAATACAAAAGGCACAAGGCCGACTTCATTACAAGAAGACTGACTCCTCTTACTATGTTTTGAACCAATCCCGTGACACTAGTTATAGATTTCGATGCTTCGTTTCAGATTTACTGTATCCCTCTGTCCTACGTATTGACGATGAAACACAGAAATTGCGTCGGAATTAAATACAAAAGGCACAAAGCCGACTTAAGTACAAGAAGACTGACTCTTCTTACTGTCTATGTTTTGAACCATTCCTGTGACACTAGTTATAGTTTTTAATGCTTCGCTTCAGATTTACTGTATCCCTCTGTCCTACGTGTTGACGATGAAACACAGAAATTGCGTCGGAATCAAATACAAAAGGCACAATGTCGAATTAAGTACAAGAAGATTGTCTCTTCTTACTGTCTGTGGTTTAACCATTCCTGTGACACTAGTTATAGACTCCGATGCTTCACTCAAGGTTTACTGTATCCCTTGGAACTTCGTATTGAAGATGAAACACAGAAATTGCATCGGAATTAAATAAATAAGGCACAATGCCGACTTAAGTACAAGAAGACTGACTCTTCTTACTGTCTATGCTTTAACCATTCCTGTGACACTAGTTACAGATTCCGATGCTTCACACCAGGTTTACTGTATCCCTTGGACCTTCTTATTGACGATGAAACACAGAAATTGCATCGGAATTGAATACAAAAGTCACAATGCCGACTTAAGTACAAGAAGACTGGCTCTTCTTACTGACTATGCTTTGAACCATTCCTGTGACACTAGTTATAGATTCCGGTGCTTCACTTCAGGTTCACTGTATCCCTTGGACCTTCTTATTGACAATGAAACACAGAAATTGCATCGGAATTAAATAGAAAAGGCACAATGCCGACTTAAGTACAAGAAGACTGATTCTACCTACTGTCTATGTTTTGAACCATTCCTGTGACACTAGTTATAGATTCCGATGCTTCACTTCAGGTTTACTGTATCCCTCTGACCTTCTTATTGACGATGAAACACAGAAATTGCATCGGAATTAAATACAAAAGGCACAATGCCGACATAAGTACAAGAAAACTGATTCAGCTTACTGTCTATGTTTTGAACCATTTCTGAGATACTAGTTATAGATTTCGATGCTTCTCTTCAGGTTTACTGTGTCCCTTGGACCTTCTTATTGACGATGAAACACAGAAATTGCATCGGAATTAAATGCAAAAGGCACAATGCCCACTTAAGTACAAGATGACTGACTCTTCTTACTGACTATGTTTTGAACCATTCCTGCGTCACTAGTTATGGATTCTGATGCTTCACTTCAGGTTCACTGTATCCCTTGGACCTTGTTATTGGCGATGAAACACAGAAATTGCATCGGAATTAAATACAAAAGGCACAATGCCTACTTAAATACAAGAAGACTGACTCTTCTTACAGTCTATGTTTTTAACCATTCCTGTGACTCTAGTTACAGATTCCGATGCTTCACTCCAGGTTTACTGTATCCCATGGACCGTCTTATTGACGATGAAACACAGAAATTGCATTGGAATTAAATACAAAAGGCACAATGCCGACTTAAGTACAGGAAGACTGATTCTTCCTACTGTCTATCTTTTGAACCATTCCTGTTATACTATTTATAGATTCCGATGCTTCACTTCAGGTTTACTGTATCCCTCTGCCCTTTTTATTGACGATGAAACACAGAAATTGCACCGGAATTAAATAATAAGGCACAATGCAAACTTAAGTACAAGAAGACTGACTCATCTTACTGTCTATGTTTTGAACCGTTCCTGCGACACTAGTTATAGATTCCGATGCTTCACTTCGGGTCTACTGTCTCCCTCAGCCCTTCTTATTGACGATGAAACACAGAAATTGCATCGGAATTAAATACAAAAGGCACAATGCCGAATTAAATACAAGAAGACAGACTCTTCTTCTGTCAATGTATTGAACCATTCCTGTGACACTAGTTATAGATTTCGGTGTTTCACTTCAGGTTTACTGTATCCCTTGGACCTTCTTATTGTCGATGAAACACAGAAATAGCATCGGAATTAAATACAAAAGGCACAAGGCCGACTTAATTACAAGAAGACTGACTCCTCTTACTATGTTTTGAACCATTCCCGTGACACTAGTTATAGATTCTGACGCTTCACTTTATGTATACTTTATCCCTTGGACCTTCTTATTGGCGATGAAACACAGAAATTACATCGGAATTAAATACAAAAGGCACAATGCCAACTTAAGTACAAGATGACTGACTCTTCTTACTGTCTATGTTTTGAACCATTCCTGTGACACTAGTTATAGATTCCGATGCTTCACTTCAGATTTATTGTATCCCTCTGACGTTGTTATTGACGATGAAACACAGAAATTGCGTCGGATTTAATACAAAAGGCACAATGCCGAATTAATTACAAGAAGACTGACTCTTCCTACTTTCTATGTTTTGAACCATTCCTGTGTTGCTAGTTATAGATTCCGATGCTTCACTCTAGGTTTACTGTATCCCTTGGACCTTCTTATTGGCGATGAAACACTGAAATTGCATCGGAATTAAATACAAAAGGCACAATGCCGACATAAGTACAAGAAGACTGACTCATCTTACTGTCTATGTTTTGAACCATTCCTGTGACACTAGTTATAGATTCCGATGACTCCCTGCAGGTTTACTGTATTCCTTGGACCTTCTTATTGACGATGAAACACAGAAATTGAATCGGAATTAAATAGAAAAAGCACAATGCCGACTTAAGTACAAGAAGACTGACTCTTGCTACTCTCTATGCTTTGAACCATTCCTGTGACAGTAGTTACAGATTCCGATGCTTCACTCCACGTTTACTGTATCCCTTGGACCTTCTTATTGACGATGAAACACAGAAATTGCATCGGAATTAAATAGAAAACGCACAATGCCGACTTAAGTACAAGAAGACTGACTCTTCTTCTGTCTATGTATTGAACCATTCCTGTGACACTACTTATAGATTTCGATGCTTCACTTCAGGTTTACTGTATCCCTTGGATCTTCTTATTGACGATGAAACACAGAAATTGCATCGGAATTAAATACAAAAGGCACAAGGGCGACTTAAGTACAAGAAGACTGACTCTTCTAACTGACTATGTTTTGAACCATTCCTGTGACACTAGATATAGATTCTGATGCTTCAGGTTTACTGTATACCTTCCACCTCCTTATTGGCGATGAAACACAGAAATTGCATCGGAATTAAATACAAATGGCACAATGCAGACTGAAGTACAAGATGACTGACTCATCATACTGTCTATGCTTTGAACCATTCCTGTGACACTAGTTATAGATGTCGATGCTTCGCTTCAGATTTACTGTATCCCTCTGACCTACGTATTGACGATGAAACACAGAAATTGCGTCGGAATCAAATACAAAAGGCACAATGCCGAATTAAGTACAAGGAGACTGACCCTTCTTAGTGTCTATGTTTTAACCATTCCTCGACACTTGTTATAGGTTCCGATGCTTCCCTGCAGGTTTACTGTATCCCTCTGACGTTCTTATTGACGATGAAACACAGAAATTGCGTCGGAATTAAATACAAAAGGCACAATGCCGAATTAAGTACAAGAAGACTGACTCTTCTTACAGTCTATGTTTTGAACCATTCCTGTGACACTAGTTATAGATTCCGATGCTTCACTCTAGGTTTACTGTATCGCTTGGACCTTCTTATTATCGATGAAACACTGAAATTGCATCGGAATAAAATACAAAACGCAAAATGCCGACTTAAGTACAAGAAGACTGACTCATCTTACTGTCTATGTTTTGAACCATTCCTGTGACACTAGTTATAGATTCCGATGCTATCCTGCAGGTTTACTGTTCCCTTGGACCTTCTTATTGACGATGAAACACAGAAATTGCATCGGAATTAAATAGAAAAGGCACAATGCCGACTTAAGTACAAGAAGACTGACTTTTCTTACTGTCTATGTTTTGAACCATTCCTGTGACACTAGTTATAGATTCCGATGCTTCACTTCAGATTTATTGTATCCCTCTGACGTTCTTATTGACGATGAAACACAGAAATTGCGTCGGAATTAAATACAAAAGGCACAATGCCGAATTAATTACAAGAAGACCGACTCTTCTTACTTTCTATGTTTTGAACCATTCCTGTGACGCTACTTATAGATTCCGATGCTTCACTCTAGGTTTACTGTATCCCTTGGACCTTCTTATTGGCGATGAAACACTGAAATTGCATCGGAATTAAATACAAAAGGCACAATGCCGACTTAAGTACAAGAAGACTGACTTATCTTACTGTCTATGTTTTGAACCATTCCTGTGACACTAGTTCTAGATTCCGATGCTTCCCTGCAGGTTTACTGTATCCCTTGGACCTTCTTATTGACGATGAAACACAGAAATTGCATCGGAATTAAATAGAAAAGGCACAATGCCGACTTAAGTACAAGAAGACTGACTTTTCTTACTGACTATGCTTTGAACCCTTCCTGCGACACTAGTTATAGATTCCGATGCATCATTTCAGGTTTACTGTATCCCTTGGACCTTCCTATTGACGATGAGACACAGAAATAGCATCGGAATTAAATAGAAAAAGCACAATGCCGACTTAAGTACAAGAAGACTGAGTCTTGCTACTCTCTATGCTTTGAACCATTCCTGTGACAGTAGTTACAGATTCCGATGCTTCACTCCACCTTTACTGTATCCCTTGGACCTTCTCATTAACGATGAAACACAGAAATTGCATCGGAATTAAATAGAAAACGCACAATGCCGACTTAAGTACAAGAAGACTGGCTCTTCTTCTGTCTATGTATTGAACCATTCCTGTGACACTACTTATAGATTTCGATGCTTCACTTCAGGTTTACTGTTCCCTTGGACCTTCTTATTGACGATGAAACACAGAAATTGCATCGGAATTAAATACAAAAGGCACAAGGGCGACTTAAGTACAAGAAGACTGACTCTTCTAACTGACTATGTTTTGAACCATTCCTGTGACACTAGATATAGATTCTGATGCTTCAGGTTTACTGTATACCTTGGACCTCTTTATTGGCGATGAAACACAGAAATTGCATCGGAATTAAATACAAAAGGCACAATGCAGACTGAAGTACAAGATGACTGACTCATCATACTGTCTACGCTTTGAACCATTCCTGTGACACTAGTTATAGATTTCGATGCTTCGCTTCAGATTTACTGTATCCCTCGGACCTACGTATTGACGATGAAACACAGAAATTACGTCGGAATCAAATACAAAAGGCACAATGCCGAATTAAGTACAAGGAGACTGACTCTTCTTACTGTCTACGTTTTAACCATTCCTGGACACTAGTTATAGATTCCGATGCTTCCCTGCACGTTTACTGTATCCCTTGGACCTTCTTATTGACGATGAAACACAGAAATTGCATCGGAATTAAATAGAAAAGGCACAATGCCGACTTAAGTACAAGAAGACTGACTTTTCTTACTGACTATGGTTTGAACCCTTCCTGTGACACTAGTTATAGATTCCGATGCTTCACTTCAGGTTTACTGTATCCCTTGGACCTTTATATTGACGATGAGACACAGAAATCGCATCGGAATTAAATAGAAAAAGCAAAATGCTGACTTAAGTACAAGAAGACTGACTCTTCCTACTCTCTATGCTTTGAACCATTACTGTGACACTAGTTACAGATTCCGATGCTTCACTCAAGGTTTACTGTTTCCCTTGGGCCTTTTATTGACGATGAAACACAGAAATTGCATCGGAATTAAGTAGAAAAGGCACAATGCCGACTTAAGTATAAGAAGACTGACTCTTCTTCTGTCTATGTTTTGAACCATTCCTGTGACACTACTTATAGATTTCGATGCTTCACTTCAGGTTTACGGTATCCCTTGGACCTTCATATTGACGATGAAACACAGAAATAGGATCGGAATTAAATACAAAAGGCACAATGCCGACTTAAGTACAAGAAGACTGACTCTTCTTACTGACTATGTTTTGAACCATTCCTGTGACACTAGTTATAGATTCCGATGCTTCACTTCAGCTTTACTGTATCCCTCTGACCTTCTTATTGACGATAAAACACAGAAATTACATCGGAATTAAATACAAAAGGCACAAAGCCGACTTAAGTGCAAGAAGACTGACTCTTCTTACTGTCTATGTTTTGAACCATTCCTGTGACACTAGTTATAGATTTCGATGCTTCGCTTCAGATTTACTGTATCCCTCTGACCTATGTATTGACGATGAAACACAGAAATTGCGTCGGAATCAAATACAAAAGGCACAATGTCGAATTAAGTACAAGAAGACTGTCTCTTCATACTGTCTGTGTTTTAATCACTCCTGTGACACTAGTTATAGACTCCGATGCTTCACTCAAGGTTTACTGTATCCCTTGGACCTTCGTATTGACGATGAAACACAGAAATTGCATCGGAATTAAATACAAAAGTCACAATGCCGACTTAAGTAGAAGAAGACTGGCTCTTCTTACTGACTATGCTTTGAACCATTCCTGTGACACTAGTTATAGATTCCGATGCTTCACTTCAGGTTCACTGTATCCCTTGGACCTTCTTATTGACAATGAAACACAGAAATTGCATCGGAATTAAATAGAAAAGGCACAATGCCGACTTAAGTACAAGAAACTGATTCTACCTACTGTCTATGTTTTGAACCATTCCTGTGACACTAGTTATAGATTCCGATGCTTCACTTCAGGTTTACTGTATCCCTCTGACCTTCTTATTGACGATGAAACACAGAAATTGCATTGGAATTAAATACAAAAGGCACAATGCCGACATAAGTACAAGGAAACTGAATGAGCTTACTATCTATGTTTTGAACCATTTCTGAGATACTAGTTTAGATTTCGATGCTTCTCTTCAGGTTTGCTGTGTCCCTTGGACCTTCTTATTGACGATGAAACACAGAAATTGCATCGGAATTAAATGCCAAAGGCACAATGCCCACTTAAGTGCAAGATGACTGACTCTTCTTACTGACTATGTTTTGAACCATTCCTGTGTCACTAGTTATGGATTCTGATGCTTCACTTCAGGTTTACTGTATCCCTTGGACCTTCATATTGACGATGAAACACAGAAATTGCATCGGAATTAAATACAAAAGGCACAATGCCGAATTAAGTACAAGAAGACAGACTCTTCTTCTGTCAATGTATTGAACCATTCCTGTGACACTAGTTATAGATTTCGGTGCTTCACTTCAGGTTTACTGTATCCCTTGCACCTTCTTATTGACGATGAAACACAGAAATAGCATCGGAATTAAATACAAAAGGCACAAGGCCGACTTCATTACAAGAAGACTGACTCCTCTTACTATGTTTTGAACCAATCCCGTGACACTAGTTATAGATTCTGATGCTTCACTTCAGGTATACTTTATCCCTTAGACCTTCTTATTGGCGATGAAACACAGAAATTGCATCGGAATTTAATACAAAAGGCACAATGCCGACTTAAGTAAAGGAAGACTGACTCATCTTACTGTATATGTTTTGAACCATTCCTGAGAAACTAGTTATAGATTCCGATGCTTCACTCCAGGTTTACTGTATCCCTTGGACCTTCATATTGACGATGAAACACAGAAATTACATCGGAATTAAATACAAAAGGCACAATGCCAACTTAAGTACAAGAAGACTGACACTTCTTAGTGTGTATGTTTTGAACCATTCCTGTGTCACTAGTTATAGATTCCGATGCTTCATTTCAGATTAATTGCATCCCTCTGACGTTCTTATTGACGATGAAACACAGAAATTGCGTCGGAATTAAATACAAAACGCACAATGCCGAATTAATTACAAGAAGACTGACACTTCTTACTTTCTATGTTTTGAACCATTCCTGTGACACTAGTTATAGATTCCGATGGTTCTCTTCTGGTTTATTGTATCCCTTAGACCTTCCTATTGACGATGAGACACAGAAATCGCATCGGAATGAAATAGAAAAAGCACAATGCCGACTTAAGTACAATAAGACTGACTCTTCCTACTCTCTATGTTTTGAACCATTCCTGTGACACTAGTTTTTTATTCCGGTGCTTCACTTGAGCATTACTGTATCCCTCGGACCTTCTTATGGACGATGAAACACAGAAATTGCATCGGAATGAAATACAAAATCCACAGTTCCTACTTAAGTACAAGAATACTGAATCTTCCAACTCTCTATGTTTGAACCATTCCTGTGACACTAGTTATAGATTCCGATGCTTCACTTCAGGTTTACTGTATCCCTTGGACCTTCATATTGACGATGAAACACAGAAATTACATCGGAATTAAATACAAAAGGCATAATGCCAACTTAAGTACAAGAAGACTGACTCTTCTTACTGTCTATGATTTGAACCATTCCTGTGACACTAGTTATAGATTCCGATGCTTCACTTCAGATTTATTGTATCCCTCTGACGTTCTTATTGACGATGAAACACAGAAATTTCGTCGGAATTAAATACAAAAGGCACAATGCCGAATTAATTACAAGAAGACTGACTCTTCTTACTTTCTATGTTTTGAACCATTCCTGTGACGCTAGTTATGGTTTCCGATGCTTCACTCTAGGTTTACTGTATCAATTGGACCTTCTTATTGACGATGAAACACAGAAATTGCATCGGAATGAAATACAAAAGGCACAATGCCGACTTAAGTACAAGAAGACTGACTCTTCTTACTGTCTATGCTTTGAAGCATTCCTGTAACACTAGTTACAGATTCCGATGCTTCACTCCAGGTTTACTGTATCCCTTGGACCTTCTTATTGACGATGAAATACAGATATTGCATCGGAATGACATACAAAAGGCACAATGCCGACTTAAGTACAAGAAGACTGACTCTTCTTACTGTCTATGTTTTGAACCATTCCTGAGACACTAGTTACAGATTCCGATGCTTCACTCCATGTTTACTGTATCCCTTGGACCTTCTTATTGACGATGAAACACAGAAATTGCATCGGAATTAAACGCAAAAGGCACAATGCCGACTTAAGTACAAGAAGACTGGCTCTTCTTACTGACTATGCTTTGAACTATTCCTGTGACACTAGTTATGGATTCCGATGCTTCACTTCAGGTTCACTGTATCCCTTGGACCTTCTTATTGACGATGAAACACAGAAATTTCATCGGAATTAAATAGAAAAGGCACAATGCCGACTAAAGTACAAGAAGACTGATTCTCCCTACTGTCTTTGATTTGAACCATTCCTGTGACACTAGTTATAGATTCCGATGCTTCACTTCAGGTTTACTGTATCCCTCTGCCCTTCTTATTGACGATGAAACACAGAAATTGCATCGGAATTAAATACAAAAGGAACAATGCCGACTTAAGTACAAGAAGACTGACTCTGCTTTCTGTCTATGTTTTGAACCATTTCTATGATACTAGTTATAGATTTCGATGCTTCACTTCAGGTTTATTGTATCCCTTGGACCTTCTTATTGACGATGAAACACAGAAATTGCATCGGAATGAAAAACAAAAGGCACAATGTCGACTTAAGTACAAGAAGACTGACTCTTCCTACTGTCTATGTTTTGAACCATCCCTGTGACCCTGGTTGTAGATTCCGATGCTTCACTTCAGGTTTATTGTCTCCCTTGGACCTTCATATTGACGATGAAACACACAAATTGCATCGGAATTAATTACAAAAGGCACAATGGCGACTTAAGTACATGAAGACTGACTCATCTTACTGTCTATGTTTTGAGCCATTCCTGTGACACTAGTTATAGATTCTGATGCTTCACTTCAGGTTTACTGTATCCCTTGGACCTTCATATTGTCGATGAAACACAGAAATTGGATCGGAATTAAATACAAAAGGCACAATGCCGACTTAACTACAAGAAGACTGACTCTTCTTACTGACTATGTTTTGAACCATTCCAGTGACACTAGTTATAGATTCCGATGCTTCACTTCACGTTTACTGTGTCCCTCTGACCTTCTTATTGACGATGAAACACAGATATTTCGTCGGAATTAAATACAAAAGGCACAATGCAGACTTAAGTACAAGATGACAGACTCTTCTTACTGACAATGGTTTGAACCATTCCTGTGGCACTAGTTACTGATTCCGATGCTTCACTCCAGGTTTTCTGTATCCCGTGGACCATCTTATTGACGATGAAACACAGAAATTGGATCGGAATTAAATACAAAAGGTACGATGCCGACTTAAGTACTAGAAGACTGGCTCTTCTTACTGACAATGCTTTGAACCATTCCTGTGACACTAGTTATAGATTCCGATGCTTCACGTCAGGTTCAATGTATCCCTTGGAACTTCTTATTGACGATGAAACACAGAAATTGCTTCGGAATTAAATAGAAATGGCACAATGCCGACTTATGTACAAGAAGACTGACTCCTCCAACTGTCTATGTTTTGAACTATTCCAGTGACACTCGTTATAGATTCCGATGTTTCTCTGCAGGTTTACTGTATCCCTTGGCCCTTCTTCTTGACGATGAAGCACAGAAATTGCATCGGAATTAAATAGAAAAGGCACAATGCCGACTTAAGTACAAAAAGACTGACTCTTCCTACTCTCTATGCTTTGAACCATTCCAGTGACACTAGTTTTTTATTCCGATGCTTCACTTGAGGATTACTGTATCCCTCGGACCTTCTTATGGACGATGACACACAGAAATTGCATCGGAATGAAATACAAAATCCACAATTCCTACTTAAATACAAGAATACTGAATCTTCCAACTCTCTATGTCTGAACCATTCCTGTGACACTAGTTATAGATTCCCATGCTTCACTTCAGGTTTACTGTATCCCTCAGCCCTTCTTATTGACGATGAAACACAGAAATCGCATCGGAATTAAATACAAAAGGCACAATGCCGAATTAAGTACAAGAAGACAGACTCTCCTTCTGTCTATGTATTGAACCATTCCTGTGACACTAGTTATAGATTACGATGCTTCACTTCAGGTTTACTGTAGCCCTTGGACCTTCTTATTGACGATGAATCACAGAAATTGCATCGGAATTAAATACAAAATGCACAAGGCCGACTTTATTACAAGAAGACTGACTCCTCTTACTATGTTTTGAACCATTCCCGTGACACTAGTTATAGATTCTGATGCTTCACTTCAGGTATACTTTATCCCTTGGACCTTCTTATTGGCGATGAAACACAGAAATTGCATCGGAATTAAATACAAAAGGCACAATCCCGACATAAGTAAAAGAAGACTGACTCATCTTAGTGTATACGTTTTGAACCATTCCTGAGAAGCTAGTTATAGATTCCAATGCTTCACTCCAGGTTTACTGTATCCCTTGTTCCTTCATATTGACGATGAAACACAGAAATTACATCGGAATTAAATACAAAAGACACAATGCCAACTTAAGTAGAAGAAGACTGACTCTTCTTACTGTCTATGTTTTGAACCATTCCTGTGTCACTAGTTATAGATTCCGATGCTTCATTTCAGATTAATTGCATCCCTCTGACGTTCTTATTGACGATGAAACACAGAAATTGCGTCGGAATTAAATCCAAAACGCACAATGCCGAATTAATTACAAGAAGACTGACACTTCTTACTTTCTATGTTTTGAACCATTCCTGTAACACTAGTTATAGATTCCGATGGTTCACTTCTGGTTTATTGTATCCCTTAGACCTTCCTATTGACGATGAGACACAGAAATCGCATCGGAATGAAATAGAAAAAGCACAATAAGACTGACTCTTCCTACTCTCTATGTTTTGAACCATTACTGTGACACTAGTTTTTTATTCCGATGCTTCACTTGTGCATTACTGTATCCCTCGGACCTTCTTATGGACGATGAAACACAGAAATTGCATCGGAATGAAATACAAAATCCACAGTTCCTACTTAAGTACAAGAATACTGAATCTTCCAACTCTCTATGTTTGAACCATTCCTGTGACACTAGTTATAGATTCCGATGCTTCACTTCAGGTTTACTGTATCCCTCTGACCTTCTTATTGACGATGAAACACAGAAATTGCATCGGAATTAAATAGAAAAGGCACAATGCCGACATAACTACAGGAAGACTGACTCTTCTTACTGACTATGTTTTGAACCATTCATGTGACGCTTATTATAAAGTTCGATGCTGAAATTCAGGATTACTGTATCCCAATGACCTTCTTAGTGACAATGAAACACAGAAATTGCATCGGAATAAAATACAAAAAGCACAGTGCCGAATTAAGTACAAGAAGACTGACTCTTCTTACTGTCTATGTTTGAACCATTCCTGTGACACTAGTTATTTATTCCGATGCTTCACTTCAGGTTTACTGTATCCCTCAGCCCATCTTATTGACGATGAAACACAGAAATCGCATCGGAATTAAATACAAAAGGCACAATGCCGAATTAAGTACAAGAAGACAGACTCTCCTTCTGTCTATGTATTGAACCATTCCTGTGACACTAGTTATAGATTTCGATGCTTCACTTCAGGTTTACTGTAGCCCTTGGACCTTCTTATTGACGATGAATCACAGAAATTGCATCGGAATTAATTACAAAACGCACAAGGCCGACTTTATTACAAGAAGACTGACTCCTCTTACTATGTTTTGCACCATTCCCGTGACACTAGTTATAGATTCTGATGCTTCACTTCAGGTATACTTTATCCGTTGGACCCTCTTATTGGCGGTGAAACACAGAAATTGCATCGGAATTAACTACAAAAGGCACAATTCCCACTTAAGTACAAGAAGGCAGACTCTTCTTACTGACTATATTTTGAACCATTCCTGTGACACTAGTTATAGATTCTGATGCTTCACTTCAGGTTTACTGTATCCTTTGGACCTTCTTATTGGCGATGAAACACAGAAATTGCATCGGAATGAAATACAAAAGGCACAATGCCGATTTAAGTACAAGAAGACTGACTCTTCCAACTCTCTATGTTTTGAACCATTCCTGTGACACTAGTTATAGATTCCGATGCTTCACTTCAGGTTTACTGTATCCCTCTGACTTTCTTATTGACGATGAAACACAGATATTGCATCGGCATGAAATACAAAAGGTACAATGCCGACTTAAGTACAAGAAGACTGACTCTTCTTACTGTCTATGCTTTGAACCATTCCTGTAACACTAGTTACAGATTCCGATGCTTCACTCCTGGTTTACTGTATCCCTTGGACCTTCTTATTGACGATGAAACACAGAAATTGCATCGGAATTAAACGCAAAAGGCACAATGCCGATTTAAGTACAAGAAGACTGGCTCTTCTTACTGACTATGCTTTGAACTATTCCTGTGACACTAGTTATGGATTCCGATGCTTCACTTCAAGTTCACTGTATCCCTTGGACCTTCTTATTGACGAGGAAACACAGAAATTTCATCGGAATTAAATAGAAAAGGCACAATGCCGACTTAAGTACAAGAAGACTGATTCTTCCTACTGTCTTTGATTTGAACCATTCCTGTGACACTAGTTATAGATTCCGATGCTTCACTTCAGGTTTACGGTATCCCTCTGCCCATCTTATTGACGATGAATCACAGAAATTGCATCGGAATTAAATACAAAAGGCACAATGCCGACTTAAGTACAAGAAGACTGACTCTGCTTTCTGTCTATGTTTTGAACCATTTCTATGTTACTAGTTATAAATTTCGATGCTTCACTTCAGGTTTATTGTATCCCTTGGACCTTCATATTGACGATGGAACACACAAATTGCATCGGAATTAATTACAAAAGGCACAATGGCGACTTAAGTACATGAAGACTGACTCATCTTACTGTCTATGCTTTGAGCCATTCCTGTGACACTAGTTATAGATTCTGATGCTTCACTCCAGGTTTACTGTATCCCTTGGACCTTTATATTGTCGATGAAACACAGAGATTGGATCGGAATTAAATACAAACGGCACAATGCCGACTTAACTACAAGAAGACTGACTCTTCTTACTGACTATGTTTTGAACCATTCCAGTGACACTAGTTATAGATTCCGATGCTTCACTTCACGTTTACTGTGTCCCTCTGACCTTCTTATTGACGATGAAACACAGATATTGCGTCGGAATTAAATACAAAAGGCACAATGCAGACTTAAGTACAAGAAGACTGACTCTTCTTACTGAAAATGGTTTGAACCATTCCTGTGACACTAGTTACAGATTCCGATGCTTCACACCAGCTTTCTGTATCCCTTGGACCATCTTATTGCCGATGAAACACAGAAATTGCATCGGAATTAAATACAAAAGGTACGATGCCGACTTAAGTACTAGAAGACTGGCTCTTCTTACTGACAATGCTTTGAACCATTCCTGTGACACTAGTTATAGATTCCGATGCTTCACTTCAGGTTCAATGTATCCCTTGGAACTTCTTATTGACGATGAAACACAGAAATAGCTTCGGAATTAAATTGAAATGGCACAATGCTGACTTAAGTACAAGAAGACTGACTCCTCCAACTGTCTATGTTTTGAACCATTCCAGTGACACTCGTTATAGATTCCGATGCTTCTCTGCAGGTTTACTGTATCCCTTGGCCCTTCGTTTTGACGATGAAGCACAGAAATTGCATCGGAATCAAATAGAAAAGGCACAATGCCGACTTAAGTACAAAAAGACTGACGCTTCTTACTGACTATGTTTTGAACCATTCCTGTGACACTAGTTATAGATTCCGATGATTCACTTCTGGTTTACTGTATCCCTTAGGCCTTCCTATTGACGATGAGACACAGAAATCGCATCGGAATGAAATAGAAAAAGCACAATGCCGACTTAAGTACGAGAAGACTGACTCTTACTACTCTCTATGTTTTGAACCATTCCTGTGACACTAGTTACAGATTCCGATGCTTCACTTGAAGATTACTGTATCCCTCGGACCTTTTTATGGACGATGAAACACAGAAATTGCATCGGAATGAAATACAAAAGCCACAATTCCGCCTTAAGTACAAGAAGACTGAATCTTCCAACTCTCTATGTTTGAACCATTCCTGTGACACTAGTTATAGATTCCGATGCTTCACTTCAGGTTTACTGTATCCCTCTGACCTTCTTATTGACGATGAAACACAGAAATTGCATCGGAATTAAATAGAAAAGGCACAATGCCGACATAACTACAGGAAGACAGACTCTTCTTACTGACTATGTTTTGAACCATTCATGTGACACTAGTTATAAATTCCGATGCTTAACTTCAGGATTACTGTATCCCAATGATCTTCTTAGTGACGATGAAACACAGAAATTGCATCGGAATAAAATACAAAAAGCACAATGCCGAATTAAGTCCAAGAAGACTGACTCTTCTTACTGTCTATGTTTGAACCATTCCTGTGACACTAGTTATGGATTCCGATGCTTCACCTCAGGTTTACTGTATCCCTCTGTCCTTCTTACTGACGTTGAAACACAGAAATTGCATCAGAATTAAATACAAAGGGCACAATGCCGAATTAAGTACAAGAAGACTAACTCTTCTTACTGTCTATGTTTTGAACGAATCCTGTAGCACTAGTTATAGATTCCGATGCTTCACCCCAGGTTTACTGTATCCCTTGGAATTTCTTACTGACGATGAAACACAGAGATTGCATCGGAATTAAAAAGAAAAGGCACAGTGCCGACTTAAGTACAAGAAGACGGACTCTTCTTACTGACTAAGTTTTGAACCATACCTGTGACACTAGTTATAGATTCCGATGCTTCACTTCAGGTTTACTGTATCCCTCAGACCTTCTTATTAACGATAAGACACAGAAATTGCATCGGAATTAAATACAAAAGGCACAATGCCGATTTAAGTACAAGAAGACTGACTCTTCTTACTGTCCATGTTTGAACCAGTCCTGTGACACTAGTTATAGATTCCGATGCTTCTCTCCAGGTTTACTGTGTCCCTTGGACCTTCTTATTGACGATGAAACACAGAAATTGCATCGGAATTAAATAGAAAGGCACAATGCCGACTTAAGTACAAGACGACTGACTCTTCTTACTGACTATGTTTTGAACCATTCTTGTGACACTAGTTATAGATTCCGATGCTTTACTTCAGGTTTACTGTATCCCTTGGACATTCCTATTGACAATGAGACACAAAATCGCATCGCAATTATATAGAAAAAGCACAATGCCGACTTAAGTACAAGAAGACTGACTCTTCCAACTGTCTATGTTTTGAACCTTTCCTGAGACACTAGTTATAGATTCCGATGCTTCACTGGAGGTTTACTGTATCCCTATGACCTTCTTATTGACGATGAAACACAGAAATTGCATCGGAATTAAATAGAAAAGGCGCAATTCCGACTTACCTACAAGAAGACTGTCTCTTCTTACTGACTATGTTTTGAACCATTTCTGTGACACTAGTTATAGTCTCCGATGCTTAACTTCAGGATTACTGTATCCCTTGGACCTTTTTATTGACGATGAGACACAGAAATTGCATCGGAATTAATACAAAAGGCACAATGCCGAATTAGGTACAAGAAGACTGAATCTTCTTACTGTCTATGTTTTGAACCATTCCTGTGACACTAGTTATAGACTTTGACGCTTCACTCCAGGTTTACTGTATCCCTTGGACCTTCTTATTGATGATGAAAGACAGAAATTGCATCGGAATTAAATACAAAAGGTACAATGCCGACTTAGGTAAAAGAAGTCTGACTCCTCTTACTGACTATGTATTGAACCATTCCTGTGGCACTAGTCATAGATTCCGATGTATCACATCAGGTGTACTGTATCCCTTGGACCTTCCTATTGACGATGAAACACAGAAATTGCATCGGAATTATATAGTAAAGGCACAATGCCGACTTAAGTACAAGAATACAGACTCATCTTACTGTCTATGTTTTGAACCTTCCCTGTGACACTAGTTATAGATTCCGATGCTTCACTCCATGTTTACTGTATCCCTTGGACCTTCTTACTGACGATGAAACACAGATATTGCATCGGAATTAAATGCAAAAAGCACAATGCCGACTTAAGTACAAGACGAATGACTCTTCATACTGACTATGCTTTTAACCATTCCTGTGACACTAGTTATAGATTCCGATGAATCACATCAGGTTTACTGTATCCCTTGGACCTTCTTATTGACGATGAAACACAAAAATTGCATCAGAATTAAATAGAAAAGGCACAATGTTGACTTAAGTACAGGAAGACTGACTCTTCTTACTGACTATGATTTGAACCATTACTGTGACACTAGTTATAGATTCCGATGATTCACTTCAGGTTTAATGTATCCCTTGGACCTTCTTATTGACGATGAAACACAGAAATTGCATCGGAATTAAATACAAAAGGCACAATACCGATTTAAGTACAGGAATACTGACTCTTCTTACGGACTATGTTTTGAACCAATTTCTGTGACACAGGTCATAGATTCCGATGCTTCACTTCAGGATTACTGTATCCCTCTGACCTTCTTATTGACGATGAAACACAGAATTTGATACGGAATTAAATAGAAAAGGCACAATGCCGACTTAAGTACAAGAATATTGACTCATCTTACTGTCTATGTTTAGAACCGTCCCTGTGACACTAGTTATAGATTCCGATGCTTCACTCCAGGTTTACTGTATCCCTTGGACCTTCTTATTGACGATGAAACACAGGAATTGCATCGGAATTAAATACAAAAGGCACAATGCCGACTTAAGTACAAGTAGACTGACTCTTCTTACTGACTATGTATTGAACCATTCCTGTGACACTAGTCATAGATTCCGATGCTTCACTTCAGGATTACTATATCCCTCTGACCTTCTTATTGACGATTAAACACAGAAATTGCACCGGAATTAAGTACAAAAGGCACAATGCCGACTTAAGTACAAGAAGACTGACTCTTCTTACTGTCTATGTTCTGAACCATCCCTGGGACACTAGTAATAAATTCCTATGCTTCACTCCAGGTTTACTGTATAACTTGGACCTTCTTCTTAAGGATGAAACACAGAAATTGCATCGGAATTAAATACAATAGGCACAATGCCGACTTAAGTACAAGAAGACTGACTCTTCCTACTGTCTATGTTTTGAACCATTCCCGTGACTCTAGTTATAGATTCCGATGCTTCACTTCAGGTTTACGGTATCCCTCTGCCCATCTTATTGACGATGAATCACAGAAATTGCATCGGAATTAAATACAAAAGGCACAATGCCGACTTAAGTACAAGAAGACTGACTCTGCTTTCTGTCTATGTTTTGAACCATTTCTATGTTACTAGTTATAAATTTCGATGCTTCACTTCAGGTTTATTGTATCCCTTGGACCTTCATATTGACGATGGAACACACAAATTGCATCGGAATTAATTACAAAAGGCACAATGGCGACTTAAGTACATGAAGACTGACTCATCTTACTGTCTATGCTTTGAGCCATTCCTGTGACACTAGTTATAGATTCTGATGCTTCACTCCAGGTTTACTGTATCCCTTGGACCTTTATATTGTCGATGAAACACAGAGATTGGATCGGAATTAAATACAAACGGCACAATGCCGACTTAACTACAAGAAGACTGACTCTTCTTACTGACTATGTTTTGAACCATTCCAGTGACACTAGTTATAGATTCCGATGCTTCACTTCACGTTTACTGTGTCCCTCTGACCTTCTTATTGACGATGAAACACAGATATTGCGTCGGAATTAAATACAAAAGGCACAATGCAGACTTAAGTACAAGAAGACTGACTCTTCTTACTGAAAATGGTTTGAACCATTCCTGTGACACTAGTTACAGATTCCGATGCTTCACACCAGCTTTCTGTATCCCTTGGACCATCTTATTGCCGATGAAACACAGAAATTGCATCGGAATTAAATACAAAAGGTACGATGCCGACTTAAGTACTAGAAGACTGGCTCTTCTTACTGACAATGCTTTGAACCATTCCTGTGACACTAGTTATAGATTCCGATGCTTCACTTCAGGTTCAATGTATCCCTTGGAACTTCTTATTGACGATGAAACACAGAAATAGCTTCGGAATTAAATTGAAATGGCACAATGCTGACTTAAGTACAAGAAGACTGACTCCTCCAACTGTCTATGTTTTGAACCATTCCAGTGACACTCGTTATAGATTCCGATGCTTCTCTGCAGGTTTACTGTATCCCTTGGCCCTTCGTTTTGACGATGAAGCACAGAAATTGCATCGGAATCAAATAGAAAAGGCACAATGCCGACTTAAGTACAAAAAGACTGACGCTTCTTACTGACTATGTTTTGAACCATTCCTGTGACACTAGTTATAGATTCCGATGATTCACTTCTGGTTTACTGTATCCCTTAGGCCTTCCTATTGACGATGAGACACAGAAATCGCATCGGAATGAAATAGAAAAAGCACAATGCCGACTTAAGTACGAGAAGACTGACTCTTACTACTCTCTATGTTTTGAACCATTCCTGTGACACTAGTTACAGATTCCGATGCTTCACTTGAAGATTACTGTATCCCTCGGACCTTTTTATGGACGATGAAACACAGAAATTGCATCGGAATGAAATACAAAAGCCACAATTCCGCCTTAAGTACAAGAAGACTGAATCTTCCAACTCTCTATGTTTGAACCATTCCTGTGACACTAGTTATAGATTCCGATGCTTCACTTCAGGTTTACTGTATCCCTCTGACCTTCTTATTGACGATGAAACACAGAAATTGCATCGGAATTAAATAGAAAAGGCACAATGCCGACATAACTACAGGAAGACAGACTCTTCTTACTGACTATGTTTTGAACCATTCATGTGACACTAGTTATAAATTCCGATGCTTAACTTCAGGATTACTGTATCCCAATGATCTTCTTAGTGACGATGAAACACAGAAATTGCATCGGAATAAAATACAAAAAGCACAATGCCGAATTAAGTCCAAGAAGACTGACTCTTCTTACTGTCTATGTTTGAACCATTCCTGTGACACTAGTTATGGATTCCGATGCTTCACCTCAGGTTTACTGTATCCCTCTGTCCTTCTTACTGACGTTGAAACACAGAAATTGCATCAGAATTAAATACAAAGGGCACAATGCCGAATTAAGTACAAGAAGACTAACTCTTCTTACTGTCTATGTTTTGAACGAATCCTGTAGCACTAGTTATAGATTCCGATGCTTCACCCCAGGTTTACTGTATCCCTTGGAATTTCTTACTGACGATGAAACACAGAGATTGCATCGGAATTAAAAAGAAAAGGCACAGTGCCGACTTAAGTACAAGAAGACGGACTCTTCTTACTGACTAAGTTTTGAACCATACCTGTGACACTAGTTATAGATTCCGATGCTTCACTTCAGGTTTACTGTATCCCTCAGACCTTCTTATTAACGATAAGACACAGAAATTGCATCGGAATTAAATACAAAAGGCACAATGCCGATTTAAGTACAAGAAGACTGACTCTTCTTACTGTCCATGTTTGAACCAGTCCTGTGACACTAGTTATAGATTCCGATGCTTCTCTCCAGGTTTACTGTGTCCCTTGGACCTTCTTATTGACGATGAAACACAGAAATTGCATCGGAATTAAATAGAAAGGCACAATGCCGACTTAAGTACAAGACGACTGACTCTTCTTACTGACTATGTTTTGAACCATTCTTGTGACACTAGTTATAGATTCCGATGCTTTACTTCAGGTTTACTGTATCCCTTGGACATTCCTATTGACAATGAGACACAAAATCGCATCGCAATTATATAGAAAAAGCACAATGCCGACTTAAGTACAAGAAGACTGACTCTTCCAACTGTCTATGTTTTGAACCTTTCCTGAGACACTAGTTATAGATTCCGATGCTTCACTGGAGGTTTACTGTATCCCTATGACCTTCTTATTGACGATGAAACACAGAAATTGCATCGGAATTAAATAGAAAAGGCGCAATTCCGACTTACCTACAAGAAGACTGTCTCTTCTTACTGACTATGTTTTGAACCATTTCTGTGACACTAGTTATAGTCTCCGATGCTTAACTTCAGGATTACTGTATCCCTTGGACCTTTTTATTGACGATGAGACACAGAAATTGCATCGGAATTAATACAAAAGGCACAATGCCGAATTAGGTACAAGAAGACTGAATCTTCTTACTGTCTATGTTTTGAACCATTCCTGTGACACTAGTTATAGACTTTGACGCTTCACTCCAGGTTTACTGTATCCCTTGGACCTTCTTATTGATGATGAAAGACAGAAATTGCATCGGAATTAAATACAAAAGGTACAATGCCGACTTAGGTAAAAGAAGTCTGACTCCTCTTACTGACTATGTATTGAACCATTCCTGTGGCACTAGTCATAGATTCCGATGTATCACATCAGGTGTACTGTATCCCTTGGACCTTCCTATTGACGATGAAACACAGAAATTGCATCGGAATTATATAGTAAAGGCACAATGCCGACTTAAGTACAAGAATACAGACTCATCTTACTGTCTATGTTTTGAACCTTCCCTGTGACACTAGTTATAGATTCCGATGCTTCACTCCATGTTTACTGTATCCCTTGGACCTTCTTACTGACGATGAAACACAGATATTGCATCGGAATTAAATGCAAAAAGCACAATGCCGACTTAAGTACAAGACGAATGACTCTTCATACTGACTATGCTTTTAACCATTCCTGTGACACTAGTTATAGATTCCGATGAATCACATCAGGTTTACTGTATCCCTTGGACCTTCTTATTGACGATGAAACACAAAAATTGCATCAGAATTAAATAGAAAAGGCACAATGTTGACTTAAGTACAGGAAGACTGACTCTTCTTACTGACTATGATTTGAACCATTACTGTGACACTAGTTATAGATTCCGATGATTCACTTCAGGTTTAATGTATCCCTTGGACCTTCTTATTGACGATGAAACACAGAAATTGCATCGGAATTAAATACAAAAGGCACAATACCGATTTAAGTACAGGAATACTGACTCTTCTTACGGACTATGTTTTGAACCAATTTCTGTGACACAGGTCATAGATTCCGATGCTTCACTTCAGGATTACTGTATCCCTCTGACCTTCTTATTGACGATGAAACACAGAATTTGATACGGAATTAAATAGAAAAGGCACAATGCCGACTTAAGTACAAGAATATTGACTCATCTTACTGTCTATGTTTAGAACCGTCCCTGTGACACTAGTTATAGATTCCGATGCTTCACTCCAGGTTTACTGTATCCCTTGGACCTTCTTATTGACGATGAAACACAGGAATTGCATCGGAATTAAATACAAAAGGCACAATGCCGACTTAAGTACAAGTAGACTGACTCTTCTTACTGACTATGTATTGAACCATTCCTGTGACACTAGTCATAGATTCCGATGCTTCACTTCAGGATTACTATATCCCTCTGACCTTCTTATTGACGATTAAACACAGAAATTGCACCGGAATTAAGTACAAAAGGCACAATGCCGACTTAAGTACAAGAAGACTGACTCTTCTTACTGTCTATGTTCTGAACCATCCCTGGGACACTAGTAATAAATTCCTATGCTTCACTCCAGGTTTACTGTATAACTTGGACCTTCTTCTTAAGGATGAAACACAGAAATTGCATCGGAATTAAATACAATAGGCACAATGCCGACTTAAGTACAAGAAGACTGACTCTTCCTACTGTCTATGTTTTGAACCATTCCCGTGACTCTATTTATAGATTCCGATGCTTCACTTCAGGTTTACTGTATCCCTTGGACCTTCTTATTGACGTTGAAACACAGAAATTGCATCGGAATTAAATAGAAAAAGCACAATGCCTACTTAAGTACAAGAATATTGACTCATCTTACTGTCAATGTTTTGAACCGTCTCTGTGACACTAGTTGTAGAATCCGATGCTTCACTCCAGGTTTACTGTATCCCTGGGACCTTCTTATTGACGATGAAACACAGGAATTGCATCGGAATTAAATACAAAAGCACAATGCCGACTTAAGTACAAGAAGACTGACTCTTCTTACTGACTATGTTTTGATCCATTCCTGTGACACTAGTTATAGATTCCGATGCTTCACTTCAGGTTCACTGTATCCCTGTGACCTTATTATTGACGATGAAACACAGAAATTGCATCAGAATTAAATACAAAAGGCACAATGCCGAATTATGTACAAGAAGACTGACTCATCTTACTGTCTATGTTTTGAACCATTCCTGGACACTAGTTATAGACTCCGATGCTTCACTTCAGGTTTACTGTATCCCTTCGACCTTCTTATTGACGATGAAACACAGAAATTGCATCGGAATTAAATACAAAAGGCACAATGCCGACTTAAGTTAAAGAAGTCTGACTCTTCTTTCTGTCTATGATTTGAACCATTTCTGTGACACTAGTTATAGATTCCGATGCTTCACTCCAGGTTTACTGTATCCCTTGGACCGTGTTATTGACGATGAAACACAGAACTTGCATCAGAATTAAATAGAAAAGGCACAATGATGACTTAAGTACAAGAAGACTGACTCTTCTTACTGACTATGTTTTGAACCATTCCTGTGACACTAGTTATAGATTCTGATGCTTCACATCAGGTTTGCTGTATCAATTGGACCTTCATATTGACGATGAAACAAAGAAATTGCATCGGAATTAAATACAAAAGGCACAATACCGACTTAAGTACAAGTAGACTGACTCTTCTTACTGACTATGTATTGAACCATTCCTGTGACACTAGTCATAGATTCCGATGCTTCACTTCAGGTTTACTGTATCCCTCTGACCTTCTTATTGACGATTAAACACAGAAATTGCACCTGAATTAAGTACAAAAGGCACAATGCCGACTTAAGTACAAGAAGACTGACTCTTCTTACTGTCTATGTTTTGAACCATCCCTGGGACACTAGTAATAAATTCCTATGCTTCACTCCAGGTTTACTGTATCCCTTGGACCTTCTTCTTGAGGATGAAACACAGAAATTGCATCGGAATTAAATACAATAAGCACAATGCCGACTTAAGTACAAGAAGACTGACTCTTCCTACTGTCTATGTTTTGAACCATTCCTGTGACACTAGTTATAGATTCCGATGCTTCACTTCAGGTTTACTGTATCCCTTGGACCTCCTTATTGACGATGAAACACAGAAATTGCATCGGAATTAAATAGAAAAGGCACAATGCCGACTTAAGTACAAGAATACTGACTCATCTTACTGTCTATGATTTGAACCGTCCCGGTGACTCTAGTTATAGATGCCGATGCTTCACTCCAGGTTTACTGTATCCCTTGGACCTTCTTATTGATGATGAAACACAGGAATTGCATCGTAATTAAATACAAAAGCACAATTCTGACTTAAGTACAAGAAGACTGACTCTTCTTACTGACTATGTTTAGATCCATTACTGTGACACTAGTTATAGATTCCGATGCTTCACTTCAGGTTTACGGTATCCCTCTGACCTTATTATTGACGATGAGACACAGAAATTGCATCAGAATTAAATACAAAAGGCACAATGCCGAATTATGTACAAGAAGACTGACTCATCTTACTGTCTATGTTTTGAACCATTCCTGGACACTAGTTATAGACTCCGATGCTTCACTTCAGGTTTACTGTATCCCTTCGACCTTCTTATTGACGATGAAACACAGAAATTTCAACGGAATTAAATACAAAAGGCACAATGCCGACTTAAGTAAAAGAAGTCTGACTCTTCTTTCTGTCTATGATTTGAACCATTCCTGGACACTAGTTATAAACTCCGATGCTTCACTCCAGGTTTACTGTATCCCTTGGACCTTCTTATTGACGATGAAACACAGAAATTGTATCGGAATTAAATACAAAAGGCACAATGCCGACTTAAGTACAAGAAGACTGACTCTTCTTACTGACTATGCTTTGAACCATTCCTGTGACACTAGTCATAGATTCCGATGCTTCACTCCATGTTTACTGTATCTCTTGGACCTTCTTATTGACGATGAAACACAGATTTGCATCGGAATTAAATACAAAAGGCACAATGCCGACTAAAGTACAAGAAGACTGACTCTTCCGGCAGTCTATGTTTTGAACCATTCCTGTGACACTAAATATAGATTCCAGTGCTTCACTCCAGGTTTACTGTATCCCTTGGACCTTCTTATTGACGATGAAACACAGAAATTGCATCGGAATTAAACACAAAAGGCACAATGCCGAATTATGTACAAGAATACTGACTCTACTTACCCTCTATGTTTTGAACCATTCCTGTGACTCTAGTTATAGATTCCGATGTTTCCCTTCTGGTTTACTGTATTTCTCTGACCTTCTTATTGACGGTGAAACACAGAAATTGCATCGGATTTAAATACAAAAGGCACAATGCCGACATAAGTACAAGAAGACTGACTCTACCGACAGTCTATGTTTTGAACCATTCCTGTGACACTAGTTATAGATTCCGGTGCTTCACTCCAGGTCTACTGTATCCCTTGGACCTTCTTATTGACGATGAAACACAGAAATTGCATCGGAATTAAATACAAAAGGCACAATGCCGACTTAAGTACAAGAAGACTCACTCTTCTTACTGACTATGATTTGAACCATTCATGTGACACTAGTTATAGATTCCGATACTGCACATCAGGTTTACTGTATCCCTCTGACATTCTTATTGACGATGAATCACAGAAATTGCATCGGAATTAAATACAAAAGCCACATTGCCGACTTAAGTACATGTAGACTGACTTTTCCTGCTGTCTATGATTTGAACCATTCCTGTGACATTAGTTATAGATTCCGATAGTACGTTTCAGGTTTACTGCATCCCTTGGACCTTCTTATTGACGATGAAACACAGAAATTGCATCGGAATTAAGTAGAATAGGCACAATGCCAACTTAACTACAAGAAGACTGACCCATCTTACTGACTATGTTTGAACCATTCCTGTGACACTAGTTATAGATTCCGATGCTTAACTTCGGGATTACTGTATCCCTTGGACCTTCTTATTGACGATGAAACACAGAAATTCCAGCGGAATTAAATACAAAAGGCTCAATGCCGAATTAAGTACAGGAAGACTGACTCTTCATACTGTCTATGCTTTGAACCATTCCTGTGACACTAGTTATAGACCCTGATACTTCACTCCAGGTTTACTGTATCCCTTGGACCTTCTTATTGACGATGAAACACAGAAATTGCATCGCAATTAAATACAGAAGGCACAATGCCGACTTAAGTACAAGAAGTCTGACTCTTCTTACTGTCTGTGATTTGAAGCATTCCTGTGACACTAGTTATAGATTCCGATGCTTCACTCCAGGTCTACTGTATCCCTTGGACCTTCTTATTGACAATGCAACACAGAAATTGCATCAGAATTAAATAGAAAATGCACAATGATGACCTAAGTACAAGAGGACTGAATCTTCTTACAGACTATGTTTTGAACCATTCCTGTGACACTAGTTATAGTTTCCGATGCTTCACATCAGGTTTACTGTATCCCTTGGACCTTCTTATTGACGATGAACCACAGAAATTGCATCGGAATTAAATAGAAAAGGCACAATGCCGACTTAAGTACAAGAATACTGACTCATCTTACTTTCTATGTTTTGAACCATTCTTGTGACACTAGTCATAGATTCCCATGCTTCACTTCAGGATTACTGTATCCCTCCGACCTTCTTATTGACGATGAAACACAGAAATTGCACCGGAATTAAATACAAAAGGCACAATGACGACTTAAGTACAAGAAGACCTACTCTTCTTTCTGTCTAAGTTTTGAACCATCCCTGGGACACTAGTTATAGATTCCGAAGCTTCACCCCAGGTTTACTGTATCCCTTGGACCTTCTTATTGACGATGAAACACAGAAATTGTATTGGAATTAAATAGAAAAGGCGCAATGCCGACACAAGTACAAGAATACTGATTCATCTTACTGTCTATGTTTGAACCGTCCCTGTGACACTTGTTATAGATTTCGATGCTTCACTCCAGGTTTGCTGTATCCCTTGGACCTTCTTATTGACGTTGAAACACAAAAATTGCATCAGAATTAAATGGAAAAGGCACAATGATGACTTAAGTACAAGATGACTGACTCTTCTTACTGATTATGTTTTGAGCCATTCCTGTGACACTAGTTATAGATTCCGATGCTTCACTTCAGGTTTACTGTATCCCTTGGACCTTCTTATTGACATTGAAACACAGAAATTGCATCGGAATTAATTACAAAAGACACAATACCGACTTAAGTACAAGAAGACTGACTCTTCTTACTGACTATGTTTTGAACCATTCCTGTGACACTAGTTATAGACTCCGATGCTTTACTCCAGGATTACTGTATCCCTTGTACCTTCTTATTGACGACGAAAAACAGAAATAGCATCGGATTTAAATACAAAAGGCACAATGCCGACTTAAGTAAAAGAAGTCTGACTCTTCTTACTGTCTATGTTTTGAACCATTCCTGTGACACTAGTCATAGATTCCGATGCTTCACTTCAGGATTACTGTATGCCTCTGTCCATCTTATTGACGATGAAGCACAGAAATAGCATCGGAATTAAATACAAAAGGCACAATGAGGACCTAAGTAAAAGAAGTCTGACTCTTCTTATTGTCTATGGTTTGAAACAATCCTGTGACACTAGTTATAGATTCCGATGCTTCACTCCAGGTTTACTGTATCCCTTGGACCTTCTTATTGACGATGAAACACAGAAATTCCATCGGAATTAAATAGAAAAGGCACAATGATGACGTAAGTACAAGTATACTGACTCATCTTACTGTCTATGTTTTGAACCGTCCCTGTGACTCTAGTTATAGATTTCGATGCTTCACTCCAGGTTTACTGTATCCCTTGGACCGTCTTATTGACGATGAAACACAAAAATTGCATCGGAATTAAATACAAAAAGCACAATGCCGACTTAAGTACAAGAAGACTGACTCTTCTTACTGACTATGTTTTGTACCATTCCTGTGACACTAGTTCTAGATTCCGATGCTTCACTTCAAGTTTACTGTATCCCTCTGACCTTCTTAATGACGATGAAACACAGAAATTGCATCAGAATTAAATACAAAAGGCACCATGCCGAATTAAGTACAAGCGGACTGTCTCTTGTTACTGTCTATGCTTTTAACCATTCCTGTGACACTAGTTATAGACTCCGATGCTTCACTCCAGGTTTACTGTATCCCTTGGACCTTCTTATTGACGATGAAACAAAGAAATTGCATCAGAATTAAATGGAAAAAGCACAATGATGACTTAAGTACAAGTAGACTGACTATTCTTAGTGACTATGTTTTGAACCATTCCTGTGACACTAGTTATAGATTCCGATGGTTCCCTTCTGGTTTACTGTATCCCTTGGACCTTCTTATTGACGATGAAACACAGAAATTGCATTGGAATTGAATACAAAAGGCACAATACCGACTTAAGTACAAGAAGACAGACTCCTCCTACTGTCTATGTTTTGCACCATTCCTGTGACACTAGTTATAGATTCAGATGCTTCACTTCAGGTTGACTGTATCCCTTGGACCTTCCTATTGACGATGAAACACAGAAAATGCATCGGAATTAAATACAAAACGTACAATGCCGACTTAAGTACAGGAAGACTGACTCATCTTACTGTCTATGTTTTGAACCATTCCTACGACACTAGTCATAGATTCCGATGCTTCACTTCAGGTTTACTGTATTACTTGGACCTTCTTATTGACGATGAAACACAGAAATTGCATCGGAATTAAATACAAAAGGCACAATACCGACTTAAGTACAAGAGGACTGACTCTTCTTACTGACTATGTTTTGAACAATTCCTGTGACACTAGTCATAGATTCCAATGCTCCACTTCTGGTTAAATGTATCCCTCTGACTGTCTTATTGACGATGAAACACAGAAATTGCATCATAATTAAATAGAAAAGGCACTATGCCGACTTAAGAACAAGAAGACTGAATCTTCCAACTCTCTATGCTTTGAACCAATCCTGTGACACTAGTCATAGATTCCGATGCTTCACCTCAGGATTTCTGAATCCCTCTTACCTTCTTATTGACGATGAAACACAGAAATTGCACCGGAATTAAATACAAAAGGCACAATACCGACTTAAGTACAAGAAGACCTACACTTCTTTCTGTCTAAGTTTTGAACCATCCCTGGGACACTAGTTATAGATTCCGAAGCTTCACCCCAGGTTTACTGTATACCTTGGACCTTCTTATTGACGATGAAACACAGAAATTATATCGGAATTAAATAGAAAAGGCGCAATGCCGTCTAAGGTACAAGAATACTGATTCATCTTACTGTCTATGTTTGAACCGTCCCTGTGACACTAGTTATAGATTTCGATGCTTCACTCCAGGTTTGCTGTATCCCTGGGACCTTCTTATTGACGTTTAAACACAAAAATTGCATCGGAATTAAATACAAAATGCACTATGCCGACTTAAGTACAAGAAGACTGACTCTTCTTACTGACTATGTTTTGAACCATTCCTGTGACACTAAATATAGATTCCGATGCTTCACTTCAGGTTTACTGTATCCCTCTGACCTTCTTATTGACGATGAAACACAGAAATTGCATCAGAATTAAATACAAAAGGCACAATGCCGAATTAAGTACAAGAAGACTGACTCTTCCTACTGTCTATGCATTGAACCATTCCTGTGACACTAGTTATAGACTCCGATGCTTCTCTCCAGGTTTACTGTATCCCTTGGACCTTCTTATTGACGATGAAACACAGAAATTGCATCGGAATTAAATACAAAAGGCTCAATGCCGACTTAAGTAAAAGAAGTCTGACTCTTCTTACTGTCTATCATTTGAACCGTTCCTGTAACACTAGTTATAGATTCCGATGCTTCACTCCAGGTTTACTGTATACCTTGGTCCTTCTTATTGACGATGAAACACAGAAATTGCAACAGAATTAATTAGAAAATGCACAATGATGACTTAAGTACAAGATGATTGACACTTCTTACTGACTATGATTTGAACCATTCCTGTGACACTACTTATAGATTCCGATGCTTCACTTCAGGTTTACTGTATCCCTTGGACCTTTTTATTGACATTGAAACACAGAAATTGCATCGGAATTAAATACAAAAGGCACAATGCCGACTTAAGTACAAGAAGACTGACTCTTCTTACTGACAATGATTTGAACCATTCATGTGACACTACTTATAGATTCCGATACTGCACATCAGGTTTACTGTATCCCTCTGACATTCTTATTGACGATGAATCACAGAAATTGCATCGGAATTAAATACAAAAGCCACAATGCCGACTTAAGTACATGTAGACTGACTTTTCCTGCTGTCTATGATTTGAACCATTCCTGTGACATTAGTTATAGATTCCGATAGTACGTTTCAGGTTTACTGCATCCCTTGGACCTTCTTATTGACGATGAAACACAGAAATTGCATCGGAATTAAGTAGAATAGGCACAATGCCAACTTAACTACAAGAAGACTGACCCATCTTACTGACTATGTTTGAACCATTCCTGTGACACTAGTTATAGATTCCGATGCTTAACTTCGGGATTACTGTATCCCTTGGACCTTCTTATTGACGATGAAACACAGAAATTCCAGCGGAATTAAATACAAAAGGCTCAATGCCGAATTAAGTACAGGAAGACTGACTCTTCATACTGTCTATGTTTTGAACCATTCCTGTGACACTAGTTATAGACCCTGATACTTCACTCCAGGTTTACTGTATCCCTTGGACCTTCTTATTGACGATGAAACACAGAAATTGCATCGCAATTAAATACAGAAGGCACAATGCCGACTTAAGTACAAGAAGTCTGACTCTTCTTACTGTCTGTGATTTGAACCATTCCTGTGACACTAGTTATAGATCCCGATGCTTCACTCCAGGTCTACTGTATCCCTTGGACCTTCTTATTGACAATGAAACACAGAAATTGCATCAGAATTAAATAGAAAATGCACAATGATGACCTAAGTACAAGAGGACTGAATCTTCTTACAGACTATGTTTTGAACCATTCCTGTGACACTAGTTATAGTTTCCGATGCTTCACATCAGGTTTACTGTATCCCTTGGACCTTCTTATTGACGATGAACCACAGAAATTGCATCGGAATTAAATAGAAAAGGCACAATGCCGACTTAAGTACAAGAATACTGACTCATCTTACTTTCTATGTTTTGAACCATTCTTGTGACACTAGTCATAGATTCCCATGCTTCACTTCAGGATTACTGTATCCCTCTGACCTTCGTATTGACGATGAAACACAGAAATTGCACTGGAATTAAATACAAAGGCACAATGCCGACTTAAGTACAAGAAGACTGACTTTTCTTACTGTCTATGTTTTGAACCATCCCTGGGACACTACTTATATATTCCGATGCTGCACCCCAGGTTTACTGTATCCCTTGGACCTTCTTATTGACGATGAAACACAGAGATTGCATCAGAATTAAATAGAAAAGGCACAATGATGACTTAAGTACAAGAAGACCGACTCTTCTTACTGACTATGTTTGAACCATTCCTGTGACACTAGTTATAGATTCCAATGCTTAACTTCAGGTTTACTGTATCCCTCTGACCTTCCTATTGACGATGAAACACAGAAATTACATCAGAATTAAATACAAAAGGCACAATGCCGAATTAAGTACAAGAAGACTGACTCTTCTTACTGACTATGTTTTGAACCATTCCTGTGACACTAGTCATAGATTCCGATGCTTCACTTCAGGATTACTGTATCCCTCCGACCTTCTTATTGACGATGAAACACAGAAATTGCACCGGAATTAAATACAAAAGGCACAATGACGACTTAAGTACAAGAAGACCTACTCTTCTTACTGTCTAAGCTTTGAACCATTCCTGGGACACTAGTTATAGATTCTGTAGCTTCACCCCAGGTTTACTGTATCCCTTGGACCTTCTTATTGACGATGAAACACAGAAATTGTATTGGAATTAAATAGAAAAGGCGCAATGCCGACACAAGTACAAGAATACTGATTCATCTTACTGTCTATGTTTGAACCGTCCCTGTGACACTAGTTATAGATTTCGATGCTTCACTCCAGGTTTGCTGTATCCCTTGGACCTTCTTATTGACGTTGAAACACAAAAATTGCATCAGAATTAAATGGAAAAGGCACAATGATGACTTAAGTGCAAGATGACTGACTCTTCTTACTGATTATGTTTTGAGCCATTCCTGTGACACTAGTTATAGATTCCGATGCTTCACTTCAGGTTTACTGTATCCCTTGGACCTTCTTATTGACATTGAAACACAGAAATTGCATCGGAATTAATTACAAAAGACACAATACCGACTTAAGTACAAGAAGACTGACTCTTCTTACTGACTATGTTTTGAACCATTCCTGTGACACTAGTTATAGACTCCGATGCTTTACTCCAGGATTACTGTATCCCTTGTACCTTCTTATTGACGACGAAAAACAGAAATAGCATCGGAATTAAATACAAAAGGCATAATGCCGACTTAAGTAAAAGAAGTCTGACTCTTCTT
>NW_025727976.1:0-33047 GCF_021461385.2 Schistocerca piceifrons | reverse complement strand
TTAAGCCGGCCTTGTGCCTTTTGTATTTAATTCCAATGCAATTTCTGTGTTTCATCGTCAATAAGAAGGGCAGAGGGATACAGTAAACCTGAAGTGAAGCATCGGAATCTATAACTAGTGTCACAGGAATGGTTCAAAACATAGACAGTGTGAAGAGTTAGTCTTCTTGTACTTAAGTCGGCATTGTGCCTTTTCAATTTAATTCCGATGCAATTTCTGTGTTAAATCGTCAATAAGAAGGTCCAAGGGATACAGTGAACCAGAAGGAAGCATCGGAATCTATAACTAGTGTCACAGGAATGGTTCAAAGCATAGTCAGTAAGAAGAGCCAGTCTTCTAGTACTTAAGTCGGCATTGTGCATTTTGTATTTAATTCCGATGCAATTTCTGTGTTTCATCGTCAATAAGAAGGTCCAAGAGATACAGTAAACCTGGAGTGAAGCATCGGAATCTATAACTAGTGTCACAGGAATGGTTCAAAACATAGACAGTAAGTAGAGTCTGTCTTCTTGTACTTAATTCGGCATTGTGCCTTTTGTATTTAATTCCGATGTAATTTCTGTGTTTTATCGTGAATAAGAAGACCAGAGGGCTACAGTAAACCTGAAGTGAAGCATCGGAATCTATAACTAGTGTCACAGGATTGGTTCAAAACATAGTCAGTAAGAAAAGTCAGTCTTCTTGTACTTATGTCGGCATTGTGCCTTTTGTTTTTAAGTCCGATGCAATTTCTGTGTTTCATCGTCAATATGAAGGTCCAAGGGATACAGTAAACCTGGAGTGAAGCATCGGAATCTATATCTAGTGTCACAGGAATGGTTCAAAACATAGTCAGTAAGATGAGTCAGTCCTCTTGTACTTAAGTCGGCATTGTTCCTTTTGTATTTAATTCCGATGCAATTTCTGTGTTTCATCGCGAATAAGAAGGTCCAAGGGATACAGTAAACCTGAAGTGAAGCATCAGAATCTATAACTAGTGTCACAGGATTGGTTCAAAACATAGTCAGTAAGAAGAGTCAGTCTTCTTGTACTTAAGTCGGCCTTGTTCCTTTTGTATTTAATTCCGATGCAATTTCTGTGTTTCATCGTCAATAAAAAGGTCCTAGGGATACAGTAAACTTGAAGTGAAGCATCAGAATTAATAACTAGTGTCACAGGAATGGTTCAAAACACAGTCAGTAAGAAGAGTCAGTCTTCTTGTACTTAAGTCGGCATTGTGCATTTTGTATTTAATTCCGATGCAATTTCTGTGTTTCATCGTCAATTAGAAGGTCCAAGGGATACAGTAAACCTGAAGTGGAGCATCGAAACCTATAACTAGTATCACAGAAATGGTACAAAACATAGACAGTAAGCAGAGTCAGTCTTCTTGTACTTAATTCGGCATTGTGCCTTATGTATTTGTTTCCGACGAAATTTCTGTGTTTCATCGTCAATAAGAACGTCAGAGGGTACAGTAAATCTGAAGTGAAGCATCGGAATCTATAACTAGTGTCACAGGAATGGTTCAAAAAATAGACAGTAAGAAGAGTCGGTCTTCTTGTACTTAAGTCGGCATTATGCCTTTTGTATTTAATTCCGATTTAATTTCTGTGTTTTATCGTCAATAAGCAGGTCAGAAGGATACAGTAAACCTGAAGTGAAGCGTCGGAATCTATAACTAGTGTCACAGGAATGGTTCAGAACATAGTCAGTAAGAAGAGTCAGTCTTCTTGTACTTAAGTCGGCATTGTGCCTTTTGTATTTATTTCCGATGCATTTTCTGTGTTTCATCGTCAATATCAAGGTCCAAGGGATACAGTAAACCTGGAGTGAAGCATCGGAATCTATAACTAGTGTCACAGGAAGGGTTCAAACCATAGTCAGTAAGAAAAGTCAGTCTTCTTGTACTTAAGTGGCATTGTGCCTTTTCTATTTAATTCCGATGCAATTTCTGTGTTTCATCGTCAATAAGAAGGTCAGAGGGATACAGTAAACCTGCAGGGAAGCATCGGAATCTAAAACTAGTGTCACACGACTGGTTCAAATCATATACAGTAAGATGAGTCAGTCTTCTTGCACTGAAGTCGGCATTGTGCCTTTTGTATTTAATTCCGATGCAATTTCAGTGTTTCATCTTCAATAAGAAGGTCCAAGGGATACAGTAAACCTAGAGTGAAGCATCGGAATCTATAACTAGTGTCACAGGAATGGTTCAAAACATAGACAGTAAGAAGAGTCTGTCTTCTTGTACTTAATTCGGCATTGTGCCTTTTGTATTTAATTCCGATGTAATTTCTGTGTTTTATCGTGAATAAGAAAACCAGAGGGATACAGTTAACCTGAAGTGAAGCATCGGAATCTATAACTAGTGTCACAGGATTGGTTCAAAACTAAGTCAGTAAGAAGAGTCAGTCTTCTTGTACTTATGTCGGCATTGTGCCTTCTGATTTTAAATTCGATGCAATTTCTGTGTTTCATCGTCAATATGAAGGTCCAAGGGATACAGTAAACCTGGAGTGAAGCATCGGAATCTATATCTAGTGTCACATGAATTGTTCAAAACATAGCCAGTGAGAAGACTCAGTCTTCTTGTACTTAAGTTGGCATTGTGCCTTTTGTATTTAATTCCGATACAATTTCTGTGTTTCATCGTCGATAAGAAGGTCCAAGGGATACAGTAAGCCTGAAGTGGAGCATCGAAACCAATAACTAGTAGCACAGAAATAGTCCAAAACATAGACAGTAAGCAGAGTCAGTCTTCTTGTACTTAAGTCGGCATTGTGCCTTTTGTATTACATTCCGATGCAACAGGAATGTTTCAAGACATAAACAGTAAGAAGAGTCAGTCTTCTTGTACTTAAGTCGGCATTGTGCCTTTTGTATTACATTCCGATGCAACAGGAATGGTTCAAGACGTAAACAGTAAGAAGAGTCAGTCTTCTTGTACTTAAGTCGGCATTGTGCCTTTTTTATTTCATTCCGATGCAGTTTCTGTGTTTCATCGTCAATAAGAAGGGCAGAGGGATACAGTAAACCTGAAGTGAAGCATCGGAATCTATAACTAGTATCACAGGAATGGTTCAAAACATAGACAGTGTGAAGAGTTAGTCTTCTTGTACTTAAGTCGGCATTGTGCCTTTTCAATTTCATTCCGATGCAATTTCTGTGTTAAATCGTCAATAAGAAGGTCCAAGGGATACAGTGAACCTGAAGGAAGCATCGGAATCTATAACTAGTGTCACAGGAATGGTTCAAAGCATAGTCAGTAACAAGAGCCAGTCCTCTAGTACTTAAGTCGGCATTGTGCATTTTGTATTTAATTCAGATGCAATTTCTGTGTTTCATCGTCAATAAGAAGGTCCAAGAGATACAGTAAACCTGGAGTGAAGCATCGGAATCTGTAACTAGTGTCACAGGAATGGTTCAAAGCATAGAGAGTAGGAAGAGTCAGTCTTCTTGTACTTAGGTCGGCATTGTGCTTTTTCTATTTAATTCCGATGCGATTTCTGTGTCTCATCGTCAATAGGAAGGTCCAAGGGATACGGTAAACCTGAAGTGAAGCATCGGAATCTATAACTAGTGTCACAGGAATGGTTCAAAACATAGACAGTAAGAAGAGTCTGTCTTCTTGTACTTAATTCGGCATTGTGCCTTTTGTATTTAATTCCGATGTAATTTCTGTGTTTTATCGTGAATAAGAAGACCAGAGGGATACAGTAAACCTGAAGTGAAGCATCGGAATCTATAACTAGTGTCACAGGATTGGTTCAAAACATAGTCAGTAAGATGAGTCAGTCTTCTTGTACTTAAGTCTGCATTGTGCCTTTTGTATTTAATTCCGATGCAATTTCTGTGTTTCATCGCCAATAATAAGGTCCAAGGGATACAGTAAACCTGAAGTGAAGCATCAGAATCTATAACTAGTATCACAGGAATGGTTCAAAACATAGTCAGTAAGAAGAGTCAGTCATCTTGTACTTAAGCCGGCCTTGTGCCTTTTGTATTTAATTCCAATGCAATTTCTGTGTTTCATCGTCAATAAGAAGGGCAGAGGGATACAGTAAACCTGAAGTGAAGCATCGGAATCTATAACTAGTGTCACAGGAATGGTTCAAAACATAGACAGTGTGAAGAGTTAGTCTTCTTGTACTTAAGTCGGCATTGTGCCTTTTCAATTTAATTCCGATGCAATTTCTGTGTAAAATCGTCAATAAGAAGGTCCAAGGGATACAGTGAACCTGAAGGAAGCATCGCAATCTATAACTAGTGTCACAGGAATGGTTCAAAGCATAGTCAGTAAGAAGAGCCAGTCTTCTTGTACTTAAGTCGGCATTGTGCATTTTGTATTTAATTCCGATGCAATTTCTGTGTTTCATCGTCAATAAGAAGGTCCAAGAGATACAGTAAAACTGAAGTGAAGCATCGGAATCTATAACTAGTGTCACAGGAATGGTTCAAAACATAGACAGTAAGAAGAGTCTGTCTTCTTGTACTTAATTCGGCATTGTGCCTTTTGTATTTAATTCCGATGTAATTTCTGTGTTTTATCGTGAATAAGAAGACCAGAGGGATACAGTAAACCTGAAGTGAAGCATCGGAATCTATAACTAGTGTCACAGGATCGGTTCAAAACATAGTCAGTAAGAAAAGTCAGTCTTCTTGTACTTATGTCGGCATTGTGCCTTTTGTTTTTAAGTCCGATGCAATTTCTGTGTTTCATCGTCAATATGAAGGTCCAAGAGATACAGTAAACCTGGAGTGAAGCATCGGAATCTATATCTAGTGTCACAGGAATGGTTCAAAACATAGTCAGTAAGATGAGTCAGTCCTCTTGTACTTAAGTCGGCATTGTTCCTTTTGTATTTAATTCCGATGCAATTTCTGTGTTTCATCGCGAATAAGAAGGTCCAAGGGATACAGTAAACCTGAAGTGAAGCATCAGAATCTATAACTAGTGTCACAGGATTGGTTCAAAACATAGTCAGTAAGAAGAGTCAGTCTTCTTGTACTTAAGTCGGCCTTGTTCCTTTTGTATTTAATTCCGATGCAATTTCTGTGTTTCATCGTCAATAAAAAGGTCCTAGGGATACAGTAAACTTGAAGTGAAGCATCAGAATTAATAACTAGTGTCACAGGAATGGTTCAAAACACAGTCAGTAAGAAGAGTCAGTCTTCTTGTACTTAAGTCGGCATTGTGCATTTTGTATTTAATTCCGATGCAATTTCTGTGTTTCATCGTCAATTAGAAGGTCCAAGGGATACAGTAAACCTGAAGTGGAGCATCGAAACCTATAACTAGTATCACAGAAATGGTACAAAACATAGACAGTAAGCAGAGTCAGTCTTCTTGTACTTAATTCGGCATTGTGCCTTATGTATTTATTTCCGACGAAATTTCTGTGTTTCATAGTCAATAAGAACGTCAGAGGGTACAGTAAATCTGAAGTGAAGCATCGGAATCTATAACTAGTGTCACAGGAATGGTTCAAAAAATAGACAGTAAGAAGAGTCGGTCTTCTTGTACTTAAGTCGGCATTATGCCTTTTGTATTTAATTCCGATGTAATTTCTGTGTTTTATCGTCAATAAGCAGGTCAGAAGGATACAGTAAACCTGAAGTGAAGCGTCGGAATCTATAACTAGTGTCACAGGAATGGTTCAGAACATAGTCAGTAAGAAGAGTCAGTCTTCTTGTACTTAAGTCGGCATTGTGCCTTTTGTATTTATTTCCGATGCATTTTCTGTGTTTCATCGTCAATATCAAGGTCCAAGGGATACAGTAAACCTGGAGTGAGGCATCGGAATCTATAACTAGTGTCACAGGAAGGGTTCAAACCATACTCAGTAAGAAAAGTCAGTCTTCTTGTACTTAAGTGGCATTGTGCCTTTTCTATTTAATTCCGATGCAATTTCTGTGTTTCATCGTCAATAAGAAGGTCAGAGGGATACAGTAAACCTGCAGGGAAGCATCGGAATCTATAACTAGTGTCACACGAATGGTTCAAATCATATACAGTAAGATGAGTCAGTCTTCTTGCACTGAAGTCGGCATTGTGCCTTTTGTATTTAATTCCGATGCAATTTCAGTGTTTCAACTTCAATAAGAAGGTCCAAGGGATACAGTAAACCTAGAGTGAAGCATCGGAATCTATAACTAGTGTCACAGGAAAGGTTCAAAACATAGACAGTAAGAAGAGTCTGTCTTCTTGTACTTAATTCGGCATTGTGCCTTTTGTATTTAATTCCGATGTAATTTCTGTGTTTTATCGTGAATAAGAAAACCAGAGGGATACAGTAAACCTGAAGTGAAGCATCGGAATCTATAACTAGTGTCACAGGATTGGTTCAAAGCTAAGTCAGTAAGAAGAGTCAGTCTTCATGTACTTATGTCGGCATTGTGCCTTTTGATTTTAAATTCGATGCAATTTCTGTGTTTCATCGTCAATATGAAGGTCCAAGGGATACAGTAAACCTGGAGTGAAGCATCGGAATCCATATCTAGTGTCACAGGAATTGTTCAAAACATAGCCAGTGACAAGAGTCAGTCTTCTTGTACTTAGGTCGGCCTTGTTCCTTTTGTATTTAATTCCGATGCAATTTCTGTGTTTCATCGTAAATAAGAAGGTCCTAGGGATACAGTAAACCTGAAGTGAAGCATCAGAATTAATAACTAGTGTCACAGGAATGGTTCAAAACACAGTCAGTAAGAAGAGTCAGTTTTCTTGTACTTAAGTCGGCATTGTGCCTTTTGTATTTAATTCCGATGCAATTTCTGTGTTTCATCGTCGATAAGAAGGTCCAAGGGATACAGTAAACCTTAAGTGGAGCATCGAAACCAATAACTAGTAGCACAGAAATGGTCCAAAACATAGACAGTATGCAGAGTCAGTCTTCTTGTACTTAAGTCGGCATTGTGCCTTTTTTATTTCATTCCGATGCAGTATCTGTGTTTCATCGTCAATAAGAAGTTCCAAGGGATACAGTAAAACTAGAGTGAAGCATCGGAATCTATATCTTGTGTCACAGGAATGGTTCAAAACATAGACAGTAAGAAGAGTCAGTCTTCTTGTACTTAATTCGGCATTGTGCCTTATGTATTTAATTCCGACGCAATTTCTGTGTTTCATCGTCAATAAGAACGTCAGAGGGTACAGTAAATCTGAAGTGAAGCATCGGAATCTATAACTAGTGTCACAGGAATGGTTCAAAAATTAGACAGTAAGAAGAGTCGGTCTTCTTCTACTTAAGTCGGCATTATGCCTTTTGTATTTAATTCCGATGTAATTTCCGTGTTATATCGTCAATAAGCAGGTCCGAGGGATACAGTAAACCTGAAGTGAAGCATCGGAATCTATAACTAGTGTCACAGGAATGGTTCAAAGCATAGTCAGTAAGAAGAGACAGTCTTCTTGTACTTAACTTGGCATTGTGCCTTTTGTATTTAATTCCGATGCATTTTCTGTGTTTCATCGTCAATATCAAGGTCCAAGGGATACAGTAACCCTGGAGTGATGAATCGGAATCTATAACTAGTGTCACCGGAATGGTTCAAATCATAGACAGTGAGATGAGTCAGTCTTCTTCTACTTAAGTCGGCATTGTGCCTTTTGTATTTAACTCCGATGCAATTTCTGTGTTTCATCGCCAATAAGAAGGTCCAAGGGGTACAGTAAACCTGGAGTGAGGCATCGGTATCAATAACTAGTGTCACAGGGATGGTTCAAAGCATAGACAGTAAGAAGAGTCAGTATTCTTGTACTTAAGTCGGCATTGTGCCTTTTGTATTTATTCCGATGCAATTTCTGTGTTTCATCGTCAATATGAAGGTCAAGGGATACAGTATTCCGGGAGTGAAGCATCGGAATCTATAACTAGTGTCACAGGAATGGTTCAAAACATAGACAGTAAGATGAGTCAGACTTCTTGTACTTAAGTCGGCATTGCGGCTTTTGTATTTAATTCCGATGCAATTTCTGTGTTTCATCGCCAATAAGAAGGTCCAAGGGGTACAGTAAACCTGAAGTGAAGCATCAGGATCTATAAGTTGTGTCACAGGAATGGTTCAAAACATAGTCAGTAAGAAGAGTCAGTCATCTTGTACTTAAGTTGGCCTTGTGCCTTTTGTATTTAATTCCGATGCAATTTCTGTGTTTCATCGTGAATAAGAAGGTCCAAGGGATACAGTAAACCTGAAGTGAAGCATCGAAATCTATAACTAGTGTCACAGGAATGGTTCAAAACATAGACAGAAGAAGAGTCAGTCTTCTTGTACTGAAGTTGGCATTGTGCCTGCTGCATTTAATTCCGATGCAATTTCTGTGGTTCATCGTCAATAAGTAGGGCAGAGGGATACAGTAAACCTGAAGTGAAGCATCGGAATCTATAACTAGTGTCACAGGAATGGTTTAAAACACAGACAGTAGGGAGAGTCAGTGTTCTTATACTTAAGTCGGCATTGTGCCTTTTCTATTTAATTCCGATGCAATTTCTGTGTTTCATCGTCAATAAGAACGTCCAAGGGATACAGTAAACTGGGAGTGAAGCATCGGAATCTATAACTAGTGTCACAGGAATGGTCCAAAACATCGACAGTATGAAGAGACAGTCTTCTTGTACTTAATTCGGCATTGTGCCTTTAGTATTTAATTCCGATGCAATTTCTGTGTATCATCGTCAATAAGAAGGTCAGATGGATACAGTAAATCAGAAATGAAGCATCGGAATCTATAACTAGTGTCACAGGAATGGTTCAAAACATAGTCAGTAGGAAGAGTCAGTCTTCTTGCACTTAAGTCGGCATTGTGCCTTTTGTATTTATTTCCGATGCAATTTCTGTGTTTCATCGTCAATAAGAAGGTCTAAGGGATACAGTAAACCTGAAGTGAAGCATCGGAATCTATAACTAGTGTCACAGGAATGGTTAAAAGCATAGTCACTAAGATGAGTCAGTCTTCTTGTACTTAAGTCGGCATTGTGCCTTTTGTATTTAATTCCGATGTATTTTCTGTGTTTCATCGTCAATAAGAAGGTACAAGGGATACAGTAAACCTGGAGTGAAGCATCGGAATCTATAACTAGTGTCACAGGAATGAATCAATACATAGTCAGTAAGAAGAGTCAGTCTACTTGTACTAAAGTCGGCATTGTTCCTTTTGTATTTAATTCCGATGCAATTTCTGTGTTTCATCGTCAATAAGAAGGTCCAAGGGATAACGTAAACCTGGAGTGAAGCATCGGAATCTATAACTAGTGTCACAGGAATGGTTCAAAACATAGACATTAAGAAAAGACAGTATTCCTGTTCTTAAGTCGGCATTGTGCATTTTGTATTTAATTCCGATGCAATTTCTGTGTTTCATCTTCAATAAGAAGGTCCAAGGGATACAGTATACCTGAAGTGAAGCATCAGAGTCTATAACAAGTGTCACACGAATGGTTCAAAACATAGTCTGTAAGAAGAGTCAGTCTTCTTGTAATTAAGTCGGCATTGTGCCTTTTTTATTTAATTCTGATGCAATTTCTGTGTTTCATCGTCAATGAAAAGGTCAGAGGGAGTGAAGCATCGGAATCTATAACTAGTGTCACAGGAATGGTTCAAAACTTAGACAGTGAGAAGGGTCAGTCTTCCTGTACTTAAGTAGGCATTGTGCCTTTTGTATTTAATTCCGATGCAATTTCTGTGTTTCATCTTCAATAAGAAGGTCCAAGGGATACAGTAAATCTGAAGGTAAGCATCAGAGTCAATAATCAGTGTCACAGGAATGGTTCAAAACATAGACAGTGGGAAGAGTCAGCCTTCTTGTACTTAAGTCGGCAATGTGCCTTTTGTATTTAATTCCGATGCAATTTCTGTGTTTCATTATCAATAAGAAGGTCAGAGGGATACAGTAAATCAGAAATGAAGCATCGGAATCTATAACTAGTGTCACAGGAATGGTTCAAAACATAGTCAGTAAGAAGAGTCAATCTTCTTGTACTTAAGTCGGCATTGTGCCTTTTGTATTTAATTCCGATGCAATTTCTGTGTTTCATCGTCAATAAGAAGGTCTAGGGGATACAGTAAACCTGAAGTGAAGCATCGGAATCAATAACTAGTGTCACAGGAGTGGTTAAAACATAGTCACTGAGAAGAGTCAGTCTTCTTGTACTTAAGTCGGCATTGTGCATTTTGTATTTAATTCCGATGCAATTTCTGTGTTTCATCGACAATAAGAAGGTACAAGGGGTGCAGTAAACCTAGAGTGAAGCATCGGAATCTATAACTACTGTCACAGGAATGAATCAAAACATAGTCAGTAAGAAGAGTCAGTCTACTTGTACTAAAGTCGGCATTGTTCTTTTATATTTAATTCCGATGCAATTTCTGTGTTTCATCGTCAAAAAGAAGGTCCGAGGGATAAAGTAAACCTGGAGTGAAGCATCGGAATCTATAACTAGTGTCACTGGGATGGTTCAAAACATAGACAGTAAGAAGAGACAGTATTCTTGTTCTTAAGTCGGCATTGTGCCTTTTGTATTTAATTCTGATGCAATTTCTGTGTTTCATCTTCAATAAGAAGGTCCAAGGTATACAGTAAACCTGAAGTGAAGCATCAGAGTCTATAACTAGTGTCACAGGAACGGTTCAAAACACAGACAGTGGGAAGATTCAGTCTTCAAGTACTTAAGTCAGCATTGTGCCTTTTGTATTTAATTCCGATGCAATTTCTGTGTCTCATCATCAATAAGAAGGTCAGAGGGATACAGTGAATCTGAAGTGAAGCATCGGAATCTATAACGAGTGTCACAGGAATGGTTCAAAACATAGTCAGTAAGAAGAGTCAGCCTTCTTGTACTTAAGGCTTCATTGTGCCTTTTGTATTTAATTCCGATGCAATTTCTGTGTTTCATCGTCAGTAAGAAGGTCAGAGGGATACAGCAAATCTGATGTGAAGCATCGGAATCTATAACTAGTGCCACAGGAATGGTTCAAAACATAGTCAGTAAGAAGAGTCAGCCTTCTTGTACTTAAGGCTTCATTGTGCCTTTTGTATTTAATTCCGATGCAATTTCTGTGTTTCATCGTCAATAAGAAGGTCCAAGCGAAACAGTAAACCTGAAATGAAGCATCGGAATCTATAACTAGTGTCACAGGAATGGTTCTAAGTATAGTCAGTAGGAAAAGTGAATCTTCTTGTACTTAAGTCGGCATTGTGCCTTTTGTATTTATTTCCGATGCATTTTCTGTGTTTCATCGTCAATATCAAGGTCCAAGGGATACAGTAAACCTGGAGTGAAGCATCGGAATCTATAACTAGTGTCACAGGAAGGGTTCAAACCATAGTCAGTAAGAAAAGTCAGTCTTCTTGTACTTAAGTGGCATTGTGCCTTTTCTATTTAATTCCGATGCAATTTCTGTGTTTCATCTTCAATAAGAAGGTCAGCGGGATACAGTAAACCTGCAGGGAAGCATCGGAATCTATAACTAGTGTCACACGAATGGTTCAAATCATATACAGTAAGATGAGTCAGTCTTCTTGCACTGAAGTCGGCATTGTGCCTTTTGTATTTAATTCCGATGCAATTTCAGTGTTTCATCTTCAATAAGAAGGTCCAAGGGATACAGTAAACCTAGAGTGAAGCATCGGAATCTATAACTAGTGTCACAGCAATGGTTCAAAACATAGACAGTAAGAAGAGTCTGTCTTCTTGTACTTAATTCGGCATTGTGCCTTTTGTATTTAATTCCGATGTAATTTCTGTGTTTTATCGTGAATAAGAAAACCAGAGGGATACAGTAAACCTGAAGTGAAGCATCGGAATCTATATCTAGTGTCACAGGATTGGTTCAAAACTATGTCAGTAAGAAGAGTCAGTCTTCTTGTACTTATGTCGGCATTGTGCCTTTTGGTTTTATATTCGATGCAATTTCTGTGTTTCATCGTCAATATGAAGGTCCAAGGGATACAGAAAACCTGGAGTGAAGCATCGGAATCTATATCTAGTGTCACAGGAATTGTTCAAACATAGCCAGTGAGAAGAGTCAGTCTTCTTGTACTTAAGTCTGCCTTGTTCCTTTTGTATTTAATTCCGATGCAATATCTGTGTTTCATCGTCAATAAGAAGGTCCTAGGGATACAGTAAACCTGAAGTGAAGCATCAGAATTAATAACTAGTGTCACAGGAATGGTTCAAAACACAGTCAGTAAGAAGAGTCAGTCTTCTTGTACTAAAGTCGGCATTGTGCCTTTTGTATTTAATTCCGATGCAATTTCTGTGGTTAATCGTCGATAAGAAGGTCCAAGGGATACAGTTAACCTGAAGTGGAGCATCGAAACCAATAACTAGTAGCACAGAAATGGTCCAAAACATAGACAGTAAGCAGAGTCAGTCTTCTTGTACTTAAGTCGGCATTGTGCCTTTTGTATTACATTCCGATGCAACAGGAATGTTTCAAGACATAAACTGTAAGAAGAGTCAGTCTTCTTGTACTTACGTCGGCATTGTGCCTTTTGTATTACATTCCGATGCAACAGGAATGGTTCAAGACGTAAAGAGTAAGAAGAGTCAGTCTTCTTGTACTTAAGTCGGCATTGTGCCTTTTTTATTTCATTCCGATGCAGTTTCTGTGTTTCATCGTCAATAAGAAGGTCCAAGGGATACAGTAAAACTAGAGTGAAGCATCGGAATCTATAACTTGTGTCACAGGAATGGTTCAAAACATAGACAGTAAGAAAGGTCAGTCTTCTTGTACTTAATTCGGCATTGTGCCTTATGTATTTAATTCCGACGCAATTTCAGTGTTTCATCGTCAATAAGAACGTCAGAGGGTACAGTAAATCTGAAGTGAAGCATCGGAATCTATAACTAGTGTCACAGGAATGGTTCAAAAAATAGACAGTAAGAAGAGTCGGTCTTCTTCTACTTAAGTCGGCATTATGCCTTTTGTATTTAATTCCGATGTAATTTCTGTGTTATATCGTCAATAAGCAGGTCAGAGGGATACAGTAAATCTGAAGTGAAGCATCGGAATCTATAACTAGTGTCACAGGAATGGTTCAAAACATAGTCAGTAAGAAGAGTCAGTCTTCTTGTACTTAACTTGGCATTGTGCCTTTTGCATTTAATTCCGATGCATTTTCTGCGTTTCATCGTCAATATCAAGGTCCAAGGGATACAGTAAACCTGGAGTGAAGAATCGGAATCTATAACTAGTGTCACCGGAATGGTTCAAATCATAGACAGTGAGATGAGTCAGTCTTCTTCTACTTAAGTCGGCATTGTGCCTTTTGTATTTAACTCCGATGCAATTTCTGTGTTTCATTGCCAATAAGAACGTCCAAGGAATACAGTAAACCCGAAGTGAAGCATCAGAATCTATAACTAGGGTCACACGAATGGTTCAAAACATAGTCAGTAAAAAGAGTCAGTCTTCTTGTACTTAAGTCGGCTTTGAGCCTTTTGCATTTAATTCCGAAGCAATTTCTGTGTTTCATCGCCAATAAGAAGGTCCAAGGGATACAGTAAACCTGGAGTGAGGCATCGGTATCAATAACTAGTGTCACAGGGATGGTTCAAAACATAGACAGTAAGAAGAGTCAGTATTCTTGTACTTAAGCCGGCATTGTGCCTTTTGTATTTAATTCTGATGATATTTCTGTGTTTCATCATCAATAAGAAGGTCAGAGGGATACAGTGAACCTGAAGTGAAGCATCGGAATCTATAACAAGTGTCACAGGAATGGTTCAAAACATGGACAGTAGGAAGAGTCAGTCTTCTTGTACTTAAGTCGGCATTGAGCCTTATCTATTTAATTCCTATACAATTTCAATGTTTCATCGCCAATAAGAAGGTCCATGGGATATAGTAAACCTGGAGTGAAGCATCGGAATCTATAACTAGTATCACAGGAATGGTTCAAAACATAGTCAGTAAGAAGAGTCAGTCTTCTTGTACTTAAGTCAGCATTGTGCCTTTTTTATTTAATTCTGATGACATTTCTGTGTTTCATCGTCAATAAGAATGCCAGAGGGATACAGTAGACCTGGAGTGATGCATCGGAATCTATAACTAGTGTCACAGGAATGGTTCAAATCATCGACAGTAAGAAGAGTCAGTTTTCTTGTACTTAATTCGGCATTGTGCCTTTTGTATTTTATTCCGATGCAATTTCTGTGTTTCATCGTCAGTAAGAAGGTCAGAGGGATAGAGTAAATCTGAAGTGAAGCATCGGAATCTATAACTAGTGTCACAGGAATGGTTCAAAACATAGTCAGTAAGAAGAGTCAGTCTTCTTGTACTGAAGGCTTCATTGTGCCTTTTGTATTTAATTCCGATGCAATTTCTGTGTTTCATCGTCAATAAGAAGGTCCAAGCGAAACAGTAAACCTGAAGTGAAGCATCGGAATCTATAACTAGTGTCACAGGAATGGTTCTAAGTATAGTCAGTAGGAAAAGTGAATCTTCTTGTACTTAAGTCGGCATTGTGCCTTTTGTATTTATTTCCGATGCATTTTCTGTGTTTCATCGTCAATATCAAGGTCCAAGGGATACAGTAAACCTGGAGTGAAGCATCGGAATCTATAACTAGTGTCACAGGAAGGGTTCAAACCATAGTCAGTAAGAAAAGTCAGTCTTCTTGTACTTAAGTGGCATTGTGCCTTTTCTATTTAATTCCGATGCAATTTCTGTGTTTCATCGTCAATAAGAAGGTCAGCGGGATACAGTAAACCTGCAGGGAAGCATCGGAATCTATAACTAGTGTCACACGAATGGTTCAAATCATATACAGTAAGATGAGTCAGTCTTCTTGCACTGAAGTCGGCATTGTGCCTTTTGTATTTAATTCCGATGCAATTTCAGTGTTTCATCTTCAATAAGAAGGTCCAAGGGTTACAGTAAACCTAGAGTGAAGCATCGGAATCTATAACTAGTGTCACAGCAATGGTTCAAAACATAGACAGTAAGAAGAGTCTGTCTTCTTGTACTTAATTCGGCATTGTGCCTTTTGTATTTAATTCCGATGCAATTTCTGTGTTTCATCGTCGATAAGAAGGTCCAAGGGATACAGTAAACCTGGAGTGAAGCATCGGAATCTATATCTAGTGTCACAGGAATTGTTCAAACATAGCCAGTGAGAAGAGTCAGTCTTCTTGTACTTAAGTCGGCCTTGTTCCTTTTGTATTTAATTCCGATGCAATTTCTGTGTTTCATCGTCAATAAGAAGGTCCTAGGGATACAGTAAACCTGAAGTGACGCATCAGAATTAATAACTAGTGTCACAGGAATGGTTCAAAACACAGTCAGTAAGAAGAGTCAGTCTTCTTGTACTTAAGTCGGCATTGTGCCTTTTGTATTTAATTCCGATGCAATTTCTGTGTTTCATCGTCGATAAGAAGGTCCAAGGGATACAGTAAACCTGAAGTGGAGCATCGAAACCAATAACTAGTAGCACAGAAATGGTACAAAACATAGACAGTAAGCAGAGTCAGTCTTCTTGTACTTAAGTCGGCATTGTGCATTTTGTATTACATTCCGATGCAACAGGAATGTTTCAAGACATAAACTGTAAGAAGAGTCAGTCTTCTTGTACTTAAGTCGGCATTGTGCCTTTTGTATTACATTCCGATGCAACAGGAATGTTTCAAGACGTAAAGAGTAAGAAGAGTCAGTCTTCTTGTACTTAAGTCGGCATTGTGCCTTTTTTATTTCATTCCGATGCAGTTTCTGTGTTTCATCGTCAATAAGAAGGTCCAAGGGATACAGTAAAACTAGAGTGAAGCATCGGAATCTATAACTTGTGTCACAGGAATGGTTCAAAACATAGACAGTAAGAAAGGTCAGTCTTCTTGTACTTAATTCGGCATTGTGCCTTATGTATTTAATTCCGACGCAATTTCAGTGTTTCATCGTCAATAAGAACGTCAGAGGGTACAGTAAATCTGAAGTGAAGCATCGGAATCTATAACTAGTGTCACAGGAATGGTTCAAAAAATAGACAGTAAGAAGAGTCGGTCTTCTTCTACTTAAGTCGGCATTATGCCTTTTGTATTTAATTCCGATGTAATTTCTGTGTTATATCGCCAATAAGCAGGTCAGAGGGATACAGTAAACCTGAAGTGAAGCATCGGAATCTATAACTAGCGTCACAGGAATGGTTCAAAACATAGTCAGCAAGAAGAGTCAGTCTTCTTGTACTTAACTTGGCATTGTGCCTTTTGCATTTAATTCCGTTGCATTTTCTGCGTTTCATCGTCAATATCAAGGTCCAAGGGATACAGTAAACCTGGAGTGATGAATCGGAATCTATAACTAGTGTCACCGGAATGGTTCAAATCATAGACAGTGAGATGAGTCAGTCTTCTTCTACTTAAGTCGGCATTGTGCCTTTTGTATTTAACTCCGATGCAATTTCTGTGTTTCATTGCCAATAAGAAGGTCCAAGGAATACAGTAAACCCGAAGTGAAGCATCAGAAACTATAACTAGGGTCACACGAATGGTTCAAAACATAGTCAGTAAAAAGAGTCAGTCTTCTTGTACTTAAGTCGGCTTTGTGCCTTTTGCATTTAATTCCGAAGCAATTTCTGTGTTTCATCGCCAATAAGAAGGTCCAAGGGATACAGTAAACCTGGAGTGAGGCATCGGTATCAATAACTAGTGTCACAGGGATGGTTCAAAACATAGACAGTAAGAAGAGTCAGTATTCTTGTACTTAAGTCGGCATTGTGCCTTTTGTATTTATTCCGATGCAATTTCTGTGTTTCATCGTCAATATGAAGGTTCAAGGGATACAGTATTCCGGGAGTGAAGCATCGGAATCTATAACTAGTGTCACAGGAATGGTTCAAAACATAGACAGTAAGATGAGTCAGACTTCTTGTACTTAAGTCGGCATTGCGGCTTTTGTATTTAATTCCGATGCAATTTCTGTGTTTCATCGTGAATAAGAAGGTCCAAGGGATACAGTAAACCTGAAGTGAAGCATCGAAATCTATAACTAGTGTCACAGGAATGGTTCAAAACATAGACAGAAGAAGAGTCAGCCTTCTTGTACTGAAGTTGGCATTGTGCATGTTGCATTTAATTCCGATGCAATTTCTGTGTTTCATCGTCAATAAGAAGGGCAGAGGGATACAGTAAACCTGAAGTGAAGCATCGGAATCTATAACTAGTGTCACAGGAATGGTTTAAAACATAGACAGTAGGAAGAGTCAGTGTTCTTATACTTAAGTCGGCATTGTGCCTTTTCTATTTAATTCCGATGCAATTTCTGTTTTTCATCGTCAATAAGAAGGTCCAAGGGATACAGTAAACCTGAAGTGAAGCATCGGAATCTATAACTAGTGTCACAGGAATGGTTCAAAACATAGACAGTAAGAAGAGTCAGTCTTTTTGTACTTAAGTCGGCATTGTGCCTTTGGTATTTAATTCCGATGCAATTTCTGTGTTTCATCGTCAATAAGAAGGTCCAAGGGATACAGTAAACCTGGAGTGAAGCATCGGAATCTATAACTAGTATCACAGGAATGATCCAAAACATCGACAGTATGAAGAGACAGTCTTCTTGTACTTAATTCGGCATTGTGCCTTTAGTATTTAATTCCGATGCAATTTCTGTGTATCATCGTCAATAAGAAGGTCAGATGGATACAGTAAATCAGAAATGAAGCATCGGAATCTATAACTAGTGTCACAGGAATGGTTCAAAACATAGTCAGTAGGAAGAGTCAGTCTTCTTGCACTTAAGTCGGCATTGTGCCTTTTGTATTTATTTCCGATGCAATTTCTGTGTTTCATCGTCAATAAGAAGGTCTAAGGGATACAGTAAACCTGAAGTGAAGCATCGGAATCTATAACTAGTGTCACAGGAATGGTTAAAAGCATAGTCACTAAGATGAGTCAGTCTTCTTGTACTTAAGTCGGCATTGTGCCTTTTGTATTTAATTCCGATGTATTTTCTGTGTTTCATCGTCAATAAGAAGGTACAAGGGATACAGTAAAACTGGAGTGAAGCATCGGAATCTATAACTAGTGTCACAGGAATGAATCAATATATAGTCAGTAAGAAGAGTCAGTCTACTTGTACTAAAGTCGGCATTGTTCCTTTTGTATTTAATTCCGATGCAATTTCTGTGTTTCATCGTCAATAAGAAGGTCCAAGGGATAACGTAAACCTGGAGTGAAGCATCGGAATCTATAACTAGTGTCACAGGAATGATTCAAAACATAGACAGTAAGAAGAGACAGTATTCCTGTTCTTAAGTCGGCATTGTGCATTTTGTATTTAATTCCGATGCAATTTCTGTGTTTCATCTTCAATAAGAAGGTCCAAGGGATACAGTATACCTGAAGTGAAGCATCAGAGTCTATAACTAGTGTCACAGGAATGGTTCAAAACATAGTCTGTAAGAAGAGTCAGTCTTCTTGTAATTAAGTCGGCATTGTGCTTTTGGATTTAATACCGATGCAATTACTGGTTTCATCGTCAATAAAAAGATCCAATGGATACAGTAAACCTGAAGTGAAGCATCGGAATCTATAACTAGTGTCAAAGAAATGGTTCAAAACATAGACAGTGGGAAGAGTCAGTCTTCTTGTACTTAAGTCAGCATGGTGCCTTTTGTATTTAATTCCGATGCAATTTCTGTGTTTCATCATCAATAAGAAGGTCAGAGGGATACAGTAAACGTGAAGTGAAGCATCGGAATCTATAACGAGTGTCACAGGAATGGTTCAAAAATTAGACAGTAGGAAGGGTCAGTCTTCTTCGGCATTGTGCCTTTTCTAGTTAATTCCTATGCAATTTCAGTGTTTCATCGCCAATAAGAAGGTCCAAGGGATATAGTAAACCTGGAGTGAAGCATCGGAATCTATAACTAGTATCACAGGAATGGTTCAAAACATAGACAGTAAGAAGAGTCAGTCTTCTTGTACTTAAGTCGTCATTGTGCCTTTTTTATTTAATTCTGATGCAATTTCTGTGTTTCATCGTCAATAAAAAGGTCAGAGGGATACAGTTATCCTGGAGTGAAGCATCGGAATCTATAACTAGTGTTACAGGAATGGTTCAAAACATCGACAGTAAGAAGAGTCAGTTTTCTTGTACATAATTCGGCATTGTGCCTTTTGTATTTACTTCCGATGCAATTTCTGTGTTTCATCGTCAATAAGAAGGACAGAGGGATATAGTAAACCGGGAGTGAAACATCGGAATCTATAACTAGTGTCACAGGAATGGTTCAAAACATAGACAGTGAGAAGAGTCAGTCTTCATGTACTTAAGTCGGCATTGTGCCTTTTGTATTTAATTCCGATGCAATTTCTGTGTTTCATCTTCAATAAGAAGGTCCCAAGGGATACAGTAAACCTGAAGGTAAGCAATCAGAGTCTATAACTAGTGTCACAGGAATGGTTCAAAACATAGACAATGGGAAGAGTCAGCCTTCTTGTACTTAAGTCGGCAATGTGCCTTTTGTATTTAATTCCGATGCAATTTCTGTGTTTCATTATCAATAAGCAGATCAGAGGGATACAGTAAATCAAAAATGAAGCATCGGAATCTATAACTAGTGTCACAGGAATGGTTCAAAACATAGTCAGTAAGAAGAGTCAGTCTTCTTGTACTTAAGTCGGCATTGTGCCTTTTGTATTTAATTCCGATGCAATTTCTGTGTTTTCATCGTCAATAAGAAGGTCCAAGCGAAACAGTAAACCTGAAGTGAAGCATCGGAATCTATAACGAGTGTCACAGGAATGGTTCAAAACATGGACAGTACGAAGAGTCAGTCTTCTTGTACTTAATTTGGCATTGAGCCTTATCTATTTAATTCCTATGCAATTTCAATGTTTCGTCGCCAATAAGAAGGTCCATGGGATATAATAAACCTGGAGTGGAAGCATCGGAATCTATAACTAGTATCACAGGAATGGTTCAAAACATAGACAGTAAGAAGAGTCAGTCTTCTTGTACTTAAGTCTGCATTGTGTCTTTTTTATTTATTTCTGATGACATTTCTGTGTTTCATCGTCAATAAGAATGTCAGAGGGATACAGTAAACCTGGAGTGATGCATCGGAATCTATAACTAGTGTCACAGGAATGGTTCAAATCATCGACAGTAAGAAGAGGTCAGTTTTTCTTGTACTTAATTCGGCATTGTGCCTTTTGTATTTTATTCCGATTGCAATTTCTGTGTTTCAGCGTCAGTAAGAAGGTCAGAGGGATACAGTAAATCTGAAGTGAAGCATCGGAATCTATAACTAGTGTCACAGGAATGGTTCAAAACATAGCCAGTAAGAAAAGTCAGTCTTCTTGTACTTAAGTCTTCATTGTGCCTTTTGTATTTAATTCTGATGCAATTTCTGTGTTTCATCGTCAATAAGAAGGTCCAAGCGAAACAGTAAACCTGAAGTGAAGCATCGGAATCTATAACTAGTGTCACAGGAATGGTTCTAAGCATAGTCAGTAGGAAGAGTGAATCTTCTTGTACTTAAGTCGGCTTAGTGCCTTTTGTATTTATTTCCGATGCAATTTCTGTGTTTCATCGTCAATAAGAAAGTCCAAGGGATACAGTAAACCTGAAGTGAAGCACCGGAATCTATAACTAGTGTCACATGAATGGTTCAAAGCATAGTCAGTAAGAAGAGTCAGTCTTCTTGTACTTAAGTCGCCATTGTGCCTTTTGTACTTAATTCCGATGCAATTTCTGTGTTTCATCGTCAATAATAAGGTCCAAGGGATACAGTAAACCTGGAGTGAAGCATCGGAATCTATAACTAGTGTCACAGGAATGGTTCAAAACATAGACAGTAGGAAGAGTCAGTCTTCTTGTACTTAAGTCGGTATTGTACCCTTTCTATTTAATTCCGATGCAATTTGTGTGTTTCATCGTCAGTAAGAAGGTCAGAGGGATATTGTGAACCTGGAGTGAAGCATCGCAATCTATAACTGGTGTCACAGGAATGGTTCAAAACATAGACAGTAAGAAGAGTCAGACTTCTTGTACTTAAGTCGGCATTGAGCCATTTTTATTTAATTCCGATGCAATTTCTGTGTTTCATCGTCAATAAGAAGGTCTGAGGGATACAGTAAACCTGAAGTGAAGCATCGGAAAATGTAACTAGTGTCACAATAATGGTTCAAAACATAGTCAGTAAGAAGAGTCAGTCCTCTTGTACTTAAGTCGACATTGTGCCTTTATCTATTTAATTCCGATGCAATTTCTGTGTTTCATAGTCAATAAGAATGTCTAAGGGATACAGCAAACCTGAAGTTAAGCATCGGAATATGTAACTATTGTCACAGGAATGGTTAAAAGCATTGTCACTAAGAAGAGTCAGTTTTCTTGTACTTAAGTCGGCATTGTGCCTTTTGTATTTAATTCCGATGCTATTTCTGTGTTTCATCTTCAATAAGAAGGTCCAAGGGATACAGTAAACCTGAAGTGAAGCATCAGAGTCTATAACTAGTGTCACAGGAATGGTTCAAAGCATAGTCTGTAAGAAGAGTTAGGCTTCTTGTAATTAAGTCGGCATTGTGCCTTTTGTATTAAATTCCGATGCAATTTCTGTGTTTCATCGTCAATAAGAAGGTACAAGGGATATAGTAAACCTGAAGTGAAGCATCAGAATCTATAACTAGTGTCAAAGGAATGGTTCAGAACATAGACAGTGGGAAGAGTTAGTCTTCTTGCACTTAAGTCGGCATTGTGCCTTTTGTATTTAATTCCGATGCAATTTCTGTGTTTCATCATCAATAAGGAGGTAAGAGGGATACAGTAAACCTGAAGTGAAGCATCGGAATCTATAACGAGTGTCACAGGAATGGTTCAAAACATAGACTGTAGGAAGAGTCAGTCTTCTTGTACTTAAGTCGGCATTGTGCCTTTTCTATTTAATTCCTTTGCAATTTCAGTGTTTCATCGCCATTATGAAGGTCCAAGGGATATAGTATACCTCGAGTGAAGCATCGGAATCTTTAACTAGTATCACAGGAATGGTTCAAAACATAGACAGTAAGAAGAGTCAGTCTTCTTGTACTTAAGTCGGCATTGTGCCTTTTCTATTTAATTCTGATGCAATTTCTGTGTTTCATCGTCAATAAGAAGGTCAGAGGGATACAGTTAACCTGGAGTGAAGCATCGGAATCTATAACTAGTGTTACAGGAATGGTCCAAAACATCGACAGTAAGAAGAGTCAGTTTTCTTGTACTTAATTCGGCATTGTGCCTTTTGTATTTAATTCCGATGCAATTTCTGTGTTTCATCGTCAATGAGAAGGTCAGAGGGATACAGTAAATCTGAAGTGAAGCATCGGAATCTATAACTAGTGTCACAGGAATGGTTCAAAGCATAGTCAGTAAGAAGAGACAGTCTTCTTGTACTTAAGTCAGCATTGTGCCTTTTGTATTTACTTCCGATGCAATTTCTGTGTTTCATCGTCAATAAGAAAGTCCAAGGGATACAGTAAACCTGAAGTGAAGCACCGGAATCTATAACTAGTGTCACATGAATGGTTCAAAGCATAGTCAATAAGAAGAGTCAGTCTTCTTTCACTTATGTCCGCATTGTGCCTTTTGTAATTGATTCCGATTCAATTTCTGTGTTTCATCGTCAATAAGAAGGTCCAAGGGATACAGTAAACCTTTAGTGAAGCATTGGAATCTATAACTAGTGTCACAGGAATGGTTTAAAACATAGACAGTAGGAAGAGTCAGTCTTCTTGTACTCAAGTCGGTATTGTGCCTTTTCTATTCCATTCCGATGCAATTTCTGTGTTTCATCGTCAATAAGAAGGACAGAGGGATATAGTAAACCGCGAGTGAAGCATCGGAATCTATAACTAGTGTCTCAGGAATGGTTCAAAACATAGACAGTGAGAAGAGTCAGTCTTCTTGTACTTAAGTCGGCATTGTGCCTTCTTTATTTAATTCCGATGCAATTTCTGTGTTTCATCGTCAATAAGAAGGTCCAAGGGATACAGTAAACCTGGAGTGAGACATCGGAATCAATAACTAGTGTCACAGGAATGGTTCAAAACATCGACAGTAAGAAGAGACAGTCTTCTTGTACTTAATTCGGCATTGTGCCTTTAGTATTTAATTCCGATGCAATTTCTGTGTTTCATCGTCAATAAGAAGGTCCAAGGGATACAGTAAACCTGGAGTGAAACATCGTAATCTATAACTAGTGTCACAGGAATGGTTCAAAACATCGACAGTAAGAAGAGACAGTCTTCTTGTACTTAATTCGGCATTGTGCCTTTAGTATTTAATCCCGATGCAATTTCTGTGTTTCATCGTCAATAAGATGGTCAGAGGGATACAGTAAATCAGAAATGAAGCATCGGAATCTATAACTAGTGTCACAGGAATGGTTCAAAACATAGACAGTAAGAGGAGTCAGTCTTCTTGTACTGAAATCGGCATTGTGCCTTTTGTATTTAATTCCGATGCAATTTCTGTGTTTCATCGTCAATAAGAAGGTCTAAGGGATACAGTAAACATGAAGTGAAGCATCGGAATCTATAACTAGTGTCACAGGATTGGTTAAAAGCATAGTAACTAAGAAGAGTCAGTCTTCTTGTACTTAAGTCGGCATTGTGACTTTTGTATTTAATTCCGATGCAATATCTGTGTTTCATCGTCAATAAGAAGGTACAAGGGGGTGCAGTAAACCTGGAGTGAAGCATCGGAATCTATAACTACTGTCACAGGAATGAATCAAAACATAGTCAGTAAGAAGAGTCAGTCTACTTGTACTAAAGTCGGCATTGTTCTTTTTGTATTCAATTCCGATGCAATTTCTGTGTTTCATCGTCAATAAGAAGGTCCAAGGGATAAAGTAAACCTGGAGTGAAGCATCGGAATCAATAACTAGTGTCGCTGGGATGGTTCAAGACATGGTCAGCAAGAAGAGTCAGTCTTCTTGTACTTAAGTCTGCATTGTGCCTTTTGTATTTAATTCCGATGCAATTTCTGTGTTTCATCGTCAATAACAAGGTCCAAGGGAAACAGTAAATCTGAAGTGAAGCATGGGAATCTATAACTAGTGTCACAGGAATGGTTCAAAGCATAGTCAGTAGGAAGAGTCAGTCTTCTTGTACTTAAGTCGGCATTGTGGCTTTAATATTTACTTCCGATGCAATTTCTGTGTTTCATCGTCAATTAGAAAGTCCAAGGGATACAGTAAACCTGAAGTGAAGCACCGGAATCTATTACTAGTGTCACATGAATGGTTCAAAGCATTGTCAGTAAGAAGAGTCAGTCTTCTTGTACTTAAGTCGCCATTGTGCCTTTTATATTTAATTCCGATGCAATTTCTGTGTTTCATCGTCAATAAGAATGTCCAAGGGATACAGTAAACCTTTAGTGAAGCATTGGAATCTATAACTAGTGTCACAGGAATGGTTCAAAGCATAGACCGTAATAAGAGTCAGTCTTCTTGTACTTAAGTCGGTAATGTGCCTTTTCTATTTAAAACCGATGCAATTTCTGTGTTTCATCGTCAATAAGAAGGTCAGAGGGATATAGTAAACCTGGAGTGATGCATCGGAATCTATAACTAGTCTCACAGGAATGGCTCAATCATAGACAGTTAGAAGAGTCAGTCCTCTTGTACTTAAGTCGGCATTGTGCCTTTTGTATTTAATTCCGATGCAATTTCTGTGTTTCATCGCCAATAAGAAGGTCGAAGGGATATAGTAAACCTGGAGTGAAGCATCGGAATCTATAACTAGTATCACAGGAATGGTTCAAAAGATAGACAGTAGGAAGAGTCAGTCTTCTTGTACTTAAGTCGGCATTGTGCCTTTTTTAATTAATTCTGGTGCATTTTCTGTGTTTCATCGTCAATAAGAAGGTCAGAGGGATACAGTAAACCTGGAGTGAAGCATCGGAATCTATAACTAGTGTCACAGGAATGCTTCAAACATAGTCAGTAAGAAGAGTCAGTCTTCTTGTACTTAAGTCTGCATTGTGCCTTTTGTATTTAATTCCGATGCAATTTCTGTGTTTCATCGTCAATAAGAAGGTCCAAGGGAAACAGTAAACCTGAAGTGAGGCATCGGAATCTATAACTAGTGTTACAGGAATGGTTCGAAGCATAGTCAGTAAGAAGAGTCAGTCTACTTGTACTTAAGTCGGCATTGTGCCTTTTGTATTTAATTCCGAAGCAATTTCTGTGTTTCATCGTCAGTAAGAATGTCCAAGGGATACAGTAAACCTGGAGTGAACCATCGGAATCTATAACTAGTGTCACAGGAATGGTTCAAAACATCGACAGTAAAAAGTGACAGTCTTCTTGTGCTTAATTCGGCATTGTGCCATTAGTATTTAATTCCGATGCAATTTCTGTGTATCATCGTCATTAAGAAGGTCAGAGGGATACAGTAAATCAGAAATGAAGCATCGGAATGTATAACTAGTGTCAGAGGAATGGTTCAAACATAGTCAGTAAGATGAGTCAGTCTTCTTGTACTTAAGTCGGCATTGTGCCTTTTGTACATAATTCTGATGCAATTTCTGTGTTTCATTGTCAATAAGAAGGTCTAAGGGATACAGTAAACCTGAAGTGCAGCATCGGAATCTATAACTAGTGTCACAGGAATGGCTAATAGCATACTTACTAAGAAGAGTCAGTCTTCTTGTACTTAAGTCGGCATTGTGAATTTTTTATTTAATTCCGATGCAATTTCTGTGTTTCATCGTCAATAAGAAGGTACAAGGGATACAGTAAACCTGGAGTGAAGCATCGGAATCTATAGCTAGTGTCACAGGAATGAATCAAAGCATAGTCAGTAAGAAGAGTCAGTCTACTTGTACTAAAGTCGGCATTGTTCCTTTTGTATTTAATTCCAATGCAATTTCTGTGTTTCATCGTCAATAAGAAGGACAGAGGGATATAGTAAACCGGGAGTGAAGCATCGGAATCCATAACTAGTGTCACAGGAATGGATCAAATCATAGACAGTGAGAAGAGTCAGTCCTCTTGTACTTAAGTCGGCATTGTGCCTTTTTTATTTAATTCCGATGCAATCTCTGTTCATTGTCAATAAGAAGGTCCAAGGGATACATTAAACCTGGAGTGAAGCATCGGAATCCATAACTAGTGTCACAGGAATGGTTCAAAACATCGACAGTAAGAAGACACAGTCTTCTTGTACTTAATTCGGCATTGTGCCTTTAGTATTTAATTCCGATGCAATTTCTGTGTATCATCGTCAATAAGAAGGTCGGAGGGATCCAGTAAATCAGAAATGAAGCATTGGAATCTATAACTAGTGTCACAGGAATGGTTCAAAACATAGTCAGTAAGAAGAGTCATACTTCTTGTACTTAAGTCGGCATTGTGCCTTTTGTAGTAAATTCCGATTAATTTTCTGTTTTTCATCGTCAATAAGAAGGCCTAAGGGATACAGTAAACCTGAAGTGAAGCATCGGAATCTATAACTAGTGTCACAGGAATGGTTAAAAGCATAGTCACTAAGAAGAGTCTGTCTTCTTGTACTTAAGTTGGCATTGTGCCTTTTGTATTTAATTCCGATGCAATCTCTGTGTTTCATCGTCAATAAGAAGGTACAAGGGGTGCAGTAAACCTGGAGTGAAGCATCGGAATCTATAACTACTGTCACAGGAATGAATCAAAACATAGTCAGTAAGAAGAGTCAGTCTACTTGTACTAAAGTCGGCATTGTTCCTTTTGTATTCAATTCCGATGCAATTTCTGTGTTTCATCGTCAATAAGAAGGTCCAAGGGATAAAGTAAACCTGGAGTGAAGCATCGGAATCAATAACTAGTGTCGCTGGGATGGTTCAAGACATGGTCAGCAAGAAGAGTCAGTCTTCTTGTACTTAAGTCTGCATTGTGCCTTTTGTATTTAATTCCGATGCAATTTCTGTGTTTCATCGTCAATAACAAGGTCCAAGGGAAACAGTAAATCTGAAGTGAAGCATCGGAATCTATAACTAGTGTCACAGGAATGGTTCAAAGCATAGTCAGTAGGAAGAGTCAGTCTTCTTGTACTTAAGTCGGCATTGTGGCTTTAATATTTACTTCCGATGCAATTTCTGTGTTTCATCGTCAATTAGAAAGTCCAAGGGATACAGTAAACCTGAAGTGAAGCACCGGAATCTATTACTAGTGTCACATGAATGGTTCAAAGCATTGTCAGTAAGAAGAGTCAGTCTTCTTGTACTTAAGTCGCCATTGTGCCTTTTATATTTAATTCCGATGCAATTTCTGTGTTTCTGTGTTTCATCGTCAATAAGAATGTCCAAGGGATACAGTAAACCTTTAGTGAAGCATTGGAATCTATAACTAGTGTCACAGGAATGGTTCAAAGCATAGACCGTAATAAGAGCCAGTCTTCTTGTACTTAAGTCGGTAATGTGCCTTTTCTATTTAAAACCGATGCAATTTCTGTGTTTCATCGTCAATAAGGAAGATCAGAGGGATATAGTAAACCTGGAGTGATGCATCGGAATCTATAACTAGTCTCACAGGAATGGCTCAATCATAGACAGTTAGAAGAGTCAGTCTTCTTGTACTTAAGTCGGCATTGTGCCTTTTGTATTTAATTCCGATGCAATTTCTGTGTTTCATCTTCAATAAGAAGGTCTATGGGTTTCAGTAAACCTGAAGTGAAGCATCGGAAACCTATAACTAGTGTCACAGGAATGGTTAAAAGCATAGTCACTAATAAGAGTCAGTCATCTTGTACTTAAGTCGGCATTGTGCCTTTTGTATTTAAATCCGATGCAATTTCTGTGTTTCATCATCAATAAGAATGTCAGAGGAAGACAGTAAACCTGAAGTGAAGAATCGGAATCTATAACGAGTGTCACAGGAATGGTTCAAAACATAGACAGTAGGAAGAGTCAGTCTTCTTGTACTTAAGTCGGCATTGTGCCTTTTCTATTAATATCTATGCAATTGCAGTGTTTCATCGCCAATAAGAAGGTCGAAGGGATATAGTAAACCTGGAGTGAAGCATCGGAATCTATAACTAGTATCACAGGAATGGTTTCAAAAGATAGACAGTAATAAGAGTCAGTCTTCTTGTACTTAAGTCGGCATTGTGCCTTTTTTAATTAATCTGGTGCATTTTCTGTGTTTCATCGTCAATAAGACGGTCAGAGGGGATACAGTAAACCTGGAGTGAAGCATCGGAATCTATAACTAGTGTCACAGGAATGGTTCAAAACATCGACAGTAAGAAGAGTCAGTTTTCTTGTTCTTAATTCGGCATTGTGCGATTTCTATTTAATTCGGATGCAATTTCTGTGTTTCATCGTCAATAAGAAGGTTGCAGGGATATAGTAAATCTGAAGTGAAGCATCGGAATCTATAACTAGTGTCACAGGAATGCTTCAAACATAGTCAGTAAGAAGAGTCAGTCTTCTTGTACTTAAGTCTGCATTGTGCCTTTTGTATTTAATTCCAATGCAATTTCTGTGTTTCATCGTCAATAAGAAGGTCCAAGGGAAACAGTAAACCTGAAGTGAGGCATCGAATCTATAACTAGTGTTACAGGAATGGTTCGAAGCATAGTCAGTAAGAAGAGTCAGGTCTACTTGTACTTAAGTCGGCATTGTGCCTTTTGTATTTAATTCCGAAAGCAATTTCTGTGTTTCATCGTCAGTAAGAAGGTCCAAGGGATACAGTAAACCTGGAAGTGAACCATCGGGAATCTATAACTAGTGTCACAGGAATGGTTCAAAAGCATCGTCAGTAAAAGTGACAGTCTTCTTGGTGCTTAATTCGGCATTGTGCCATTAGTATTTAATTCCGATGCAATTTCTGTGTATCATCGTCATTAAGAAGGTCAGAGGGATACAGTAAATCAGAAATGAATCATCGGAATGTATAACTAGTGTCAGAGGAATGGTTCAAACATAGTCAGTAAGATGAGTCAGTCTTCTTGTACTTAAGTCGGCATTGTGCCTTTTGTACATAATTCTGATGCAAATTCTGTGTTTCATTGTCAATAAGAAGGTCTAAGGGATACAGTAAACCTGAAGTGCAGCATCGGAATCTATAACTAGTGTCACAGGAATGGTTAATAGCATACTCACTAAGAAGAGTCAGTCTTCTTGTACTTAAGTCGGCATTGTGAATTTTTTATTTAATTCCGATACAATTTCTGTGTTTCATCGTCAATAAGAAGGTACAAGGGATACAGTAAACCTGGAGTGAAGCATCGGAATCTATAGCTAGTGTCACAGGAATGAATCAAAGCATAGTCAGTAAGAAGAGTCAGTCTACTTGTACTAAAGTCGGCATTGTTCCTTTTGTATTTAATTCCAATGCAATTTCTGTGTTTCATCGTCAATAAGAAGGACAGGAGGGATATAGTAAACCGGGGAGTGAAGCATCGGAATCCATAACTAGTGGTCACAGGAATGGATCAAATCATAGACAGTGAGAAGAGTCAGTCCTCTTGTACTTAAGTCGGCATTGTGCCTTTTTTATTTAATTCGATGCAATCTCTGTCTCATTGTCAATAAGAAGGTCCAAGGGATACAGTAAACCTGGAGTGAAGCATCGGAATCCATAACTAGTGTCACAGGAATGGTTCAAAACATCGACAGTAAGAAGACACGGTCTTCTTGTACTTAATTCGGCATTGTGCCTTTAGTATTTAATTCCGATGCAAATTTCTGTGTATCATCGTCAATAAGAAGGTCGGAGGGATACAGTAAATCAGAAATGAAGCATTGGAATCTATAACTTGTGTCACAGGAATGGTTCAAAACATAGTCAGTAAGAAGAGTCATACTTCTTGTACTTAAGTCGGCATTGTGCCTTTTTGTAGTTAATTCGATTAAATTTCTGTTTTTCATCGTCAATAAGAAGGCGCCTAAGGGATACAGTAAACCTGAAGTGAAGCATCGGAATCTATAACTAGTGTCACAGGAATGGTTAAAAGCATAGTCACTAAGAAGAGTCTGTCTTCTTGTACTTAAGTTGGCATTGTGCCTTTTGTATTTAATTCCGATGCAATTTCTGTGTTTCATCGTCAATAAGAAGGTACAAGGAGTGCAGTAAACCTGGAGTGAAGCATCGGAATCTATAACTAGTGTCACAGGAATGAATCAAAACATAGTCAGTAAGAAGAGTCAGTCTACTTGTACTAAAGTCGGCATTGTTCCTTTTGTATTAATTCCGATGCAATTTCTGTGTTTCATCGTCAATAAGAAGGTCCAAGGGATTAAGTAAACCTGGAGTGAAGCATCGGAATCTATAACTAGTGTCACTGGATGGTTCAGGGCATAGTCAGCAAGAAGAGTCAGTCTTCTTGTACTTAAGTCTGCATTGTGCCTTTTGTATTTAATTCCGATGCAATTTCTGTGTTTCATCGTCAATAAGAAGGTCCCAAGGGAAACAGTAAACCTGAAGTGAAGCATCGGAATCTATAACTAGTGTCACAGGAATGGTTCAAAGCATAGTCAGTAAAGAAGAGTCAGTCTTCTTGTACTTAAGTCGGCATTGTGACTTTTGTATTTATTTCCGATGCAATTTCTGTGTTTCATCGTCATAAGAAAGTCCAAGGGATACAGTAAACCTGAAGTGTAGCACCGGGAATCTATAACTAGTGTCACATGAATGGTTCAATACATAGTTAGTAAGAAGAGTCAGTCTTCTTGTAACTTAAGTCGCCATTGTGCCTTTTGTATTTTATTCCGATGCAATTTCTTTGATTCATCGTCAATAAGAATGTCCAAGGAATACAGTAAACCTTTAGTGAAGCATTATAATCTATAACTAGTAGTCACAGGAATGGTTCAAAACATAAACAGTAGGAAGAGTCAGTCTTCTTGTACTTAAGTCGGTATTGTGCGTTTTCTACTTCATTCCGATGCAGTTTCTGTGTTTCATCGTCAATAAGAAGGTCAGAGGGATATTAGTAAACCTGGAGTGAAGAATCGGAATATGTAACTAGTGTCACAGGAATGGTTCAAACATAGACAGTAAGAAGAGTCAGTCTTCTTGTACTTAAGTCGGCATTGCGCCTTTTTTATTAATTCCGATGCAAATTTCAATAAGAAGGTCCATGGGATACAGTAAACCTGGAGTGAACCATCGGAATCTATAACTAGTTTCACAGGAACGGTTCAAAACATAAACAGTAGGAAGAGTCAGTCTTCTTGTACTTAAGTCGGCATTGTGCCTTTTGTACTTAATTCTGATGCAATATCTGTGTTTCATTGTCAATAAGAAGGTCTACGGGATACAGTAAACCTGAAGTGCAGCATCGGAATCTATAACTAGTGTCACAGGAATGGTTAAAAGCGTACTCACTAAGAAGAGTCAGTCTTCTTCTACTTAAGTCTGCATTGTGCCTTTTGTATTTAATTCCGATGCAATTTCTGTGTTTCATCGTCAATAAGAAGATCAGAGGGATACAGTAAATCTGAAGTGAAGCATCGAATCTATAACTAGTGTCACAGGAATGGTTCAAAACATTGTCAGTAAGAAGAGTCAGTCTTCTAGTACTTTAAGTCGGCATTGTGCCTTTTCTATTTAATTCCTATGCAATTTCAGTGTTTCATCGCCAATAGGAAGGTCCAAGGGATACAGTAAACCTGGAGTGTTGCATCGGAATCTATAACTAGTGTCACAGGAATGGTTCAAAACATCGACAGTAAGGAGAGTCAGTTTTCTTGTACTTAATTCGGTATTGTGCATTTTGTATTTAATTACGATGCAATTCCTGTCTTTCATCGTCAATAAGAAGGTCAGAGGGATACAGCAAATCTGAAGTGAAGCATCGGAATCTATAACTAGTGTCACAGGAATGGTTCAAAACATAGTCAGTAAGAAGAGTCAGTCTTCTTGTACTAAAGTCTGCATTGTGCCTTTTGTATTTAATTCCGATGCAATTTCTGTGTTTCATCGTCAGCAAGAAGGTCCAAGGGAAACAGTAAACCTGAAGTGAAGCATCGGAATCTATAACTAGTGTCACAGGAGTGGTTCAAACATAGTCAGTAGGAAGAGTAAGTCCTCTTGTACTTAAGTCGGCATTGTGCCTTTTGTATTTATTTCCGATGCAAATTCTGTGTATCATCGTCAATAAGAAAGTCCAAGGGATACAGTAAACCTGAAGTGAAGCACCGGAATCAATAACTAGTGTCACATGAATGGTTCAAAGCATAGTCAGTAAGAAGAGTCAGTCTTCTTGTACTTAAGTCGCCATTGTGGCCTTTTGTATTTAATTCCGAAGCAATTTCTGTGTTTCATCGTCAATAAGAGGGTCCAAGGGATACAGTGAACCTGGAGTGAAGCATCGGAAACTATAACTAGTGTCACAGGAATGGTTCAAAACATAGACAGTAGGAAGAGTCAGTCTTCTTGTACTTAAGTCGGTATTGTACCCTTTCTAATTAATTCCGATGCAATTTCTGTGTTTCATCGTCAATAAGAAGGTCAGAGGGATATAGTGAACCTGGAGTGAAGCATCGGAATCTATAACTGGTGTCACAGGAATGGTTCAAAACATAGACAGTAAGAAGAGTCAGTCTTCTTGTACATAAGTCGGCATTGTGCCATTTTTATTTAATTCGGATGCAATTTCTGTGTTTCATCGTCAATAAGAAGGTCTAAGGGATACAGTAAACCTGAAGTGAAGCATCGGAAACTATAACTAGTGTCACAGGAATGGTTCAAAACATAGTCAGTAAGAAGAGTTAGTCTTCTTGTACTTAAGTCGGCATTGTGCCTTTTCTATTTATTTAAGATGCAATTTCTGTGTTTCATCGTCAATAAGAATGTCTAAGGGATACAGCAAACCTGAAGTGAAGCATCGGAATCTATATCTAGTGTCACAGGAATGGTTAAAAGCATAGTCACTAAGAAGAGTCAGTCTTCTTGTACTTAAGTCGGCATTGTGACTTTTGTATTTCATTCCGATGCAATTTCTGTGTTTCATCGTCAATAAGAAGGTACAAGGGATACAGTAAACCTGGCGTGAAGCATCGGAAACTATACCTAGTGTCACAGGAATGAATCAAAATATAGTCAGTAAGAAGAGTCAGTCTACTTGTACTAAAGTCGGCATTGTTCCTTTTGTATTTATTTCTTTTTTTTC
>NW_025727975.1:0-32024 GCF_021461385.2 Schistocerca piceifrons | reverse complement strand
AAGACGGCAGGGGGAAGACGGCAGGGGGAAGACGGCAGGGGGAAGACGGCAGGGGGAAGACGGCAGGGGGAAGACGGCAGGGGGAAGACGGCAGGGGGAAGACGGCAGGGGGAAGACGGCAGGGGGAAGACGGCAGGGGGAAGACGGCAGGGGGAAGACGGCAGGGGGAAGACGGCAGGGGGAAGACGGCAGGGGGAAGACGGCAGGGGGAAGACGGCAGGGGGAAGACGGCAGGGGGAAGACGGCAGGGGGAAGACGGCAGGGGGAAGACGGCAGGGGGAAGACGGCAGGGGGAAGACGGCAGGGGGAAGACGGCAGGGGGAAGACGGCAGGGGGAAGACGGCAGGGGGAAGACGGCAGGGGGAAGACGGCAGGGGGAAGACGGCAGGGGGAAGACGGCAGGGGGAAGACGGCAGGGGGAAGACGGCAGGGGGAAGACGGCAGGGGGAAGACGGCAGGGGGAAGACGGCAGGGGGAAGACGGCAGGGGGAAGACGGCAGGGGGAAGACGGCAGGGGGAAGACGGCAGGGGGAAGACGGCAGGGGGAAGACGGCAGGGGGAAGACGGCAGGGGGAAGACGGCAGGGGGAAGACGGCAGGGGGAAGACGGCAGGGGGAAGACGGCAGGGGGAAGACGGCAGGGGGAAGACGGCAGGGGGAAGACGGCAGGGGGAAGACGGCAGGGGGAAGACGGCAGGGGGAAGACGGCAGGGGGAAGACGGCAGGGGGAAGACGGCAGGGGGAAGACGGCAGGGGGAAGACGGCAGGGGGAAGACGGCAGGGGGAAGACGGCAGGGGGAAGACGGCAGGGGGAAGACGGCAGGGGGAAGACGGCAGGGGGAAGACGGCAGGGGGAAGACGGCAGGGGGAAGACGGCAGGGGGAAGACGGCAGGGGGAAGACGGCAGGGGGAAGACGGCAGGGGGAAGACGGCAGGGGGAAGACGGCAGGGGGAAGACGGCAGGGGGAAGACGGCAGGGGGAAGACGGCAGGGGGAAGACGGCAGGGGGAAGACGGCAGGGGGAAGACGGCAGGGGGAAGACGGCAGGGGGAAGACGGCAGGGGGAAGACGGCAGGGGGAAGACGGCAGGGGGAAGACGGCAGGGGGAAGACGGCAGGGGGAAGACGGCAGGGGGAAGACGGCAGGGGGAAGACGGCAGGGGGAAGACGGCAGGGGGAAGACGGCAGGGGGAAGACGGCAGGGGGAAGACGGCAGGGGGAAGACGGCAGGGGGAAGACGGCAGGGGGAAGACGGCAGGGGGAAGACGGCAGGGGGAAGACGGCAGGGGGAAGACGGCAGGGGGAAGACGGCAGGGGGAAGACGGCAGGGGGAAGACGGCAGGGGGAAGACGGCAGGGGGAAGACGGCAGGGGGAAGACGGCAGGGGGAAGACGGCAGGGGGAAGACGGCAGGGGGAAGACGGCAGGGGGAAGACGGCAGGGGGAAGACGGCAGGGGGAAGACGGCAGGGGGAAGACGGCAGGGGGAAGACGGCAGGGGGAAGACGGCAGGGGGAAGACGGCAGGGGGAAGACGGCAGGGGGAAGACGGCAGGGGGAAGACGGCAGGGGGAAGACGGCAGGGGGAAGACGGCAGGGGGAAGACGGCAGGGGGAAGACGGCAGGGGGAAGACGGCAGGGGGAAGACGGCAGGGGGAAGACGGCAGGGGGAAGACGGCAGGGGGAAGACGGCAGGGGGAAGACGGCAGGGGGAAGACGGCAGGGGGAAGACGGCAGGGGGAAGACGGCAGGGGGAAGACGGCAGGGGGAAGACGGCAGGGGGAAGACGGCAGGGGGAAGACGGCAGGGGGAAGACGGCAGGGGGAAGACGGCAGGGGGAAGACGGCAGGGGGAAGACGGCAGGGGGAAGACGGCAGGGGGAAGACGGCAGGGGGAAGACGGCAGGGGGAAGACGGCAGGGGGAAGACGGCAGGGGGAAGACGGCAGGGGGAAGACGGCAGGGGGAAGACGGCAGGGGGAAGACGGCAGGGGGAAGACGGCAGGGGGAAGACGGCAGGGGGAAGACGGCAGGGGGAAGACGGCAGGGGGAAGACGGCAGGGGGAAGACGGCAGGGGGAAGACGGCAGGGGGAAGACGGCAGGGGGAAGACGGCAGGGGGAAGACGGCAGGGGGAAGACGGCAGGGGGAAGACGGCAGGGGGAAGACGGCAGGGGGAAGACGGCAGGGGGAAGACGGCAGGGGGAAGACGGCAGGGGGAAGACGGCAGGGGGAAGACGGCAGGGGGAAGACGGCAGGGGGAAGACGGCAGGGGGAAGACGGCAGGGGGAAGACGGCAGGGGGAAGACGGCAGGGGGAAGACGGCAGGGGGAAGACGGCAGGGGGAAGACGGCAGGGGGAAGACGGCAGGGGGAAGACGGCAGGGGGAAGACGGCAGGGGGAAGACGGCAGGGGGAAGACGGCAGGGGGAAGACGGCAGGGGGAAGACGGCAGGGGGAAGACGGCAGGGGGAAGACGGCAGGGGGAAGACGGCAGGGGGAAGACGGCAGGGGGAAGACGGCAGGGGGAAGACGGCAGGGGGAAGACGGCAGGGGGAAGACGGCAGGGGGAAGACGGCAGGGGGAAGACGGCAGGGGGAAGACGGCAGGGGGAAGACGGCAGGGGGAAGACGGCAGGGGGAAGACGGCAGGGGGAAGACGGCAGGGGGAAGACGGCAGGGGGAAGACGGCAGGGGGAAGACGGCAGGGGGAAGACGGCAGGGGGAAGACGGCAGGGGGAAGACGGCAGGGGGAAGACGGCAGGGGGAAGACGGCAGGGGGAAGACGGCAGGGGGAAGACGGCAGGGGGAAGACGGCAGGGGGAAGACGGCAGGGGGAAGACGGCAGGGGGAAGACGGCAGGGGGAAGACGGCAGGGGGAAGACGGCAGGGGGAAGACGGCAGGGGGAAGACGGCAGGGGGAAGACGGCAGGGGGAAGACGGCAGGGGGAAGACGGCAGGGGGAAGACGGCAGGGGGAAGACGGCAGGGGGAAGACGGCAGGGGGAAGACGGCAGGGGGAAGACGGCAGGGGGAAGACGGCAGGGGGAAGACGGCAGGGGGAAGACGGCAGGGGGAAGACGGCAGGGGGAAGACGGCAGGGGGAAGACGGCAGGGGGAAGACGGCAGGGGGAAGACGGCAGGGGGAAGACGGCAGGGGGAAGACGGCAGGGGGAAGACGGCAGGGGGAAGACGGCAGGGGGAAGACGGCAGGGGGAAGACGGCAGGGGGAAGACGGCAGGGGGAAGACGGCAGGGGGAAGACGGCAGGGGGAAGACGGCAGGGGGAAGACGGCAGGGGGAAGACGGCAGGGGGAAGACGGCAGGGGGAAGACGGCAGGGGGAAGACGGCAGGGGGAAGACGGCAGGGGGAAGACGGCAGGGGGAAGACGGCAGGGGGAAGACGGCAGGGGGAAGACGGCAGGGGGAAGACGGCAGGGGGAAGACGGCAGGGGGAAGACGGCAGGGGGAAGACGGCAGGGGGAAGACGGCAGGGGGAAGACGGCAGGGGGAAGACGGCAGGGGGAAGACGGCAGGGGGAAGACGGCAGGGGGAAGACGGCAGGGGGAAGACGGCAGGGGGAAGACGGCAGGGGGAAGACGGCAGGGGGAAGACGGCAGGGGGAAGACGGCAGGGGGAAGACGGCAGGGGGAAGACGGCAGGGGGAAGACGGCAGGGGGAAGACGGCAGGGGGAAGACGGCAGGGGGAAGACGGCAGGGGGAAGACGGCAGGGGGAAGACGGCAGGGGGAAGACGGCAGGGGGAAGACGGCAGGGGGAAGACGGCAGGGGGAAGACGGCAGGGGGAAGACGGCAGGGGGAAGACGGCAGGGGGAAGACGGCAGGGGGAAGACGGCAGGGGGAAGACGGCAGGGGGAAGACGGCAGGGGGAAGACGGCAGGGGGAAGACGGCAGGGGGAAGACGGCAGGGGGAAGACGGCAGGGGGAAGACGGCAGGGGGAAGACGGCAGGGGGAAGACGGCAGGGGGAAGACGGCAGGGGGAAGACGGCAGGGGGAAGACGGCAGGGGGAAGACGGCAGGGGGAAGACGGCAGGGGGAAGACGGCAGGGGGAAGACGGCAGGGGGAAGACGGCAGGGGGAAGACGGCAGGGGGAAGACGGCAGGGGGAAGACGGCAGGGGGAAGACGGCAGGGGGAAGACGGCAGGGGGAAGACGGCAGGGGGAAGACGGCAGGGGGAAGACGGCAGGGGGAAGACGGCAGGGGGAAGACGGCAGGGGGAAGACGGCAGGGGGAAGACGGCAGGGGGAAGACGGCAGGGGGAAGACGGCAGGGGGAAGACGGCAGGGGGAAGACGGCAGGGGGAAGACGGCAGGGGGAAGACGGCAGGGGGAAGACGGCAGGGGGAAGACGGCAGGGGGAAGACGGCAGGGGGAAGACGGCAGGGGGAAGACGGCAGGGGGAAGACGGCAGGGGGAAGACGGCAGGGGGAAGACGGCAGGGGGAAGACGGCAGGGGGAAGACGGCAGGGGGAAGACGGCAGGGGGAAGACGGCAGGGGGAAGACGGCAGGGGGAAGACGGCAGGGGGAAGACGGCAGGGGGAAGACGGCAGGGGGAAGACGGCAGGGGGAAGACGGCAGGGGGAAGACGGCAGGGGGAAGACGGCAGGGGGAAGACGGCAGGGGGAAGACGGCAGGGGGAAGACGGCAGGGGGAAGACGGCAGGGGGAAGACGGCAGGGGGAAGACGGCAGGGGGAAGACGGCAGGGGGAAGACGGCAGGGGGAAGACGGCAGGGGGAAGACGGCAGGGGGAAGACGGCAGGGGGAAGACGGCAGGGGGAAGACGGCAGGGGGAAGACGGCAGGGGGAAGACGGCAGGGGGAAGACGGCAGGGGGAAGACGGCAGGGGGAAGACGGCAGGGGGAAGACGGCAGGGGGAAGACGGCAGGGGGAAGACGGCAGGGGGAAGACGGCAGGGGGAAGACGGCAGGGGGAAGACGGCAGGGGGAAGACGGCAGGGGGAAGACGGCAGGGGGAAGACGGCAGGGGGAAGACGGCAGGGGGAAGACGGCAGGGGGAAGACGGCAGGGGGAAGACGGCAGGGGGAAGACGGCAGGGGGAAGACGGCAGGGGGAAGACGGCAGGGGGAAGACGGCAGGGGGAAGACGGCAGGGGGAAGACGGCAGGGGGAAGACGGCAGGGGGAAGACGGCAGGGGGAAGACGGCAGGGGGAAGACGGCAGGGGGAAGACGGCAGGGGGAAGACGGCAGGGGGAAGACGGCAGGGGGAAGACGGCAGGGGGAAGACGGCAGGGGGAAGACGGCAGGGGGAAGACGGCAGGGGGAAGACGGCAGGGGGAAGACGGCAGGGGGAAGACGGCAGGGGGAAGACGGCAGGGGGAAGACGGCAGGGGGAAGACGGCAGGGGGAAGACGGCAGGGGGAAGACGGCAGGGGGAAGACGGCAGGGGGAAGACGGCAGGGGGAAGACGGCAGGGGGAAGACGGCAGGGGGAAGACGGCAGGGGGAAGACGGCAGGGGGAAGACGGCAGGGGGAAGACGGCAGGGGGAAGACGGCAGGGGGAAGACGGCAGGGGGAAGACGGCAGGGGGAAGACGGCAGGGGGAAGACGGCAGGGGGAAGACGGCAGGGGGAAGACGGCAGGGGGAAGACGGCAGGGGGAAGACGGCAGGGGGAAGACGGCAGGGGGAAGACGGCAGGGGGAAGACGGCAGGGGGAAGACGGCAGGGGGAAGACGGCAGGGGGAAGACGGCAGGGGGAAGACGGCAGGGGGAAGACGGCAGGGGGAAGACGGCAGGGGGAAGACGGCAGGGGGAAGACGGCAGGGGGAAGACGGCAGGGGGAAGACGGCAGGGGGAAGACGGCAGGGGGAAGACGGCAGGGGGAAGACGGCAGGGGGAAGACGGCAGGGGGAAGACGGCAGGGGGAAGACGGCAGGGGGAAGACGGCAGGGGGAAGACGGCAGGGGGAAGACGGCAGGGGGAAGACGGCAGGGGGAAGACGGCAGGGGGAAGACGGCAGGGGGAAGACGGCAGGGGGAAGACGGCAGGGGGAAGACGGCAGGGGGAAGACGGCAGGGGGAAGACGGCAGGGGGAAGACGGCAGGGGGAAGACGGCAGGGGGAAGACGGCAGGGGGAAGACGGCAGGGGGAAGACGGCAGGGGGAAGACGGCAGGGGGAAGACGGCAGGGGGAAGACGGCAGGGGGAAGACGGCAGGGGGAAGACGGCAGGGGGAAGACGGCAGGGGGAAGACGGCAGGGGGAAGACGGCAGGGGGAAGACGGCAGGGGGAAGACGGCAGGGGGAAGACGGCAGGGGGAAGACGGCAGGGGGAAGACGGCAGGGGGAAGACGGCAGGGGGAAGACGGCAGGGGGAAGACGGCAGGGGGAAGACGGCAGGGGGAAGACGGCAGGGGGAAGACGGCAGGGGGAAGACGGCAGGGGGAAGACGGCAGGGGGAAGACGGCAGGGGGAAGACGGCAGGGGGAAGACGGCAGGGGGAAGACGGCAGGGGGAAGACGGCAGGGGGAAGACGGCAGGGGGAAGACGGCAGGGGGAAGACGGCAGGGGGAAGACGGCAGGGGGAAGACGGCAGGGGGAAGACGGCAGGGGGAAGACGGCAGGGGGAAGACGGCAGGGGGAAGACGGCAGGGGGAAGACGGCAGGGGGAAGACGGCAGGGGGAAGACGGCAGGGGGAAGACGGCAGGGGGAAGACGGCAGGGGGAAGACGGCAGGGGGAAGACGGCAGGGGGAAGACGGCAGGGGGAAGACGGCAGGGGGAAGACGGCAGGGGGAAGACGGCAGGGGGAAGACGGCAGGGGGAAGACGGCAGGGGGAAGACGGCAGGGGGAAGACGGCAGGGGGAAGACGGCAGGGGGAAGACGGCAGGGGGAAGACGGCAGGGGGAAGACGGCAGGGGGAAGACGGCAGGGGGAAGACGGCAGGGGGAAGACGGCAGGGGGAAGACGGCAGGGGGAAGACGGCAGGGGGAAGACGGCAGGGGGAAGACGGCAGGGGGAAGACGGCAGGGGGAAGACGGCAGGGGGAAGACGGCAGGGGGAAGACGGCAGGGGGAAGACGGCAGGGGGAAGACGGCAGGGGGAAGACGGCAGGGGGAAGACGGCAGGGGGAAGACGGCAGGGGGAAGACGGCAGGGGGAAGACGGCAGGGGGAAGACGGCAGGGGGAAGACGGCAGGGGGAAGACGGCAGGGGGAAGACGGCAGGGGGAAGACGGCAGGGGGAAGACGGCAGGGGGAAGACGGCAGGGGGAAGACGGCAGGGGGAAGACGGCAGGGGGAAGACGGCAGGGGGAAGACGGCAGGGGGAAGACGGCAGGGGGAAGACGGCAGGGGGAAGACGGCAGGGGGAAGACGGCAGGGGGAAGACGGCAGGGGGAAGACGGCAGGGGGAAGACGGCAGGGGGAAGACGGCAGGGGGAAGACGGCAGGGGGAAGACGGCAGGGGGAAGACGGCAGGGGGAAGACGGCAGGGGGAAGACGGCAGGGGGAAGACGGCAGGGGGAAGACGGCAGGGGGAAGACGGCAGGGGGAAGACGGCAGGGGGAAGACGGCAGGGGGAAGACGGCAGGGGGAAGACGGCAGGGGGAAGACGGCAGGGGGAAGACGGCAGGGGGAAGACGGCAGGGGGAAGACGGCAGGGGGAAGACGGCAGGGGGAAGACGGCAGGGGGAAGACGGCAGGGGGAAGACGGCAGGGGGAAGACGGCAGGGGGAAGACGGCAGGGGGAAGACGGCAGGGGGAAGACGGCAGGGGGAAGACGGCAGGGGGAAGACGGCAGGGGGAAGACGGCAGGGGGAAGACGGCAGGGGGAAGACGGCAGGGGGAAGACGGCAGGGGGAAGACGGCAGGGGGAAGACGGCAGGGGGAAGACGGCAGGGGGAAGACGGCAGGGGGAAGACGGCAGGGGGAAGACGGCAGGGGGAAGACGGCAGGGGGAAGACGGCAGGGGGAAGACGGCAGGGGGAAGACGGCAGGGGGAAGACGGCAGGGGGAAGACGGCAGGGGGAAGACGGCAGGGGGAAGACGGCAGGGGGAAGACGGCAGGGGGAAGACGGCAGGGGGAAGACGGCAGGGGGAAGACGGCAGGGGGAAGACGGCAGGGGGAAGACGGCAGGGGGAAGACGGCAGGGGGAAGACGGCAGGGGGAAGACGGCAGGGGGAAGACGGCAGGGGGAAGACGGCAGGGGGAAGACGGCAGGGGGAAGACGGCAGGGGGAAGACGGCAGGGGGAAGACGGCAGGGGGAAGACGGCAGGGGGAAGACGGCAGGGGGAAGACGGCAGGGGGAAGACGGCAGGGGGAAGACGGCAGGGGGAAGACGGCAGGGGGAAGACGGCAGGGGGAAGACGGCAGGGGGAAGACGGCAGGGGGAAGACGGCAGGGGGAAGACGGCAGGGGGAAGACGGCAGGGGGAAGACGGCAGGGGGAAGACGGCAGGGGGAAGACGGCAGGGGGAAGACGGCAGGGGGAAGACGGCAGGGGGAAGACGGCAGGGGGAAGACGGCAGGGGGAAGACGGCAGGGGGAAGACGGCAGGGGGAAGACGGCAGGGGGAAGACGGCAGGGGGAAGACGGCAGGGGGAAGACGGCAGGGGGAAGACGGCAGGGGGAAGACGGCAGGGGGAAGACGGCAGGGGGAAGACGGCAGGGGGAAGACGGCAGGGGGAAGACGGCAGGGGGAAGACGGCAGGGGGAAGACGGCAGGGGGAAGACGGCAGGGGGAAGACGGCAGGGGGAAGACGGCAGGGGGAAGACGGCAGGGGGAAGACGGCAGGGGGAAGACGGCAGGGGGAAGACGGCAGGGGGAAGACGGCAGGGGGAAGACGGCAGGGGGAAGACGGCAGGGGGAAGACGGCAGGGGGAAGACGGCAGGGGGAAGACGGCAGGGGGAAGACGGCAGGGGGAAGACGGCAGGGGGAAGACGGCAGGGGGAAGACGGCAGGGGGAAGACGGCAGGGGGAAGACGGCAGGGGGAAGACGGCAGGGGGAAGACGGCAGGGGGAAGACGGCAGGGGGAAGACGGCAGGGGGAAGACGGCAGGGGGAAGACGGCAGGGGGAAGACGGCAGGGGGAAGACGGCAGGGGGAAGACGGCAGGGGGAAGACGGCAGGGGGAAGACGGCAGGGGGAAGACGGCAGGGGGAAGACGGCAGGGGGAAGACGGCAGGGGGAAGACGGCAGGGGGAAGACGGCAGGGGGAAGACGGCAGGGGGAAGACGGCAGGGGGAAGACGGCAGGGGGAAGACGGCAGGGGGAAGACGGCAGGGGGAAGACGGCAGGGGGAAGACGGCAGGGGGAAGACGGCAGGGGGAAGACGGCAGGGGGAAGACGGCAGGGGGAAGACGGCAGGGGGAAGACGGCAGGGGGAAGACGGCAGGGGGAAGACGGCAGGGGGAAGACGGCAGGGGGAAGACGGCAGGGGGAAGACGGCAGGGGGAAGACGGCAGGGGGAAGACGGCAGGGGGAAGACGGCAGGGGGAAGACGGCAGGGGGAAGACGGCAGGGGGAAGACGGCAGGGGGAAGACGGCAGGGGGAAGACGGCAGGGGGAAGACGGCAGGGGGAAGACGGCAGGGGGAAGACGGCAGGGGGAAGACGGCAGGGGGAAGACGGCAGGGGGAAGACGGCAGGGGGAAGACGGCAGGGGGAAGACGGCAGGGGGAAGACGGCAGGGGGAAGACGGCAGGGGGAAGACGGCAGGGGGAAGACGGCAGGGGGAAGACGGCAGGGGGAAGACGGCAGGGGGAAGACGGCAGGGGGAAGACGGCAGGGGGAAGACGGCAGGGGGAAGACGGCAGGGGGAAGACGGCAGGGGGAAGACGGCAGGGGGAAGACGGCAGGGGGAAGACGGCAGGGGGAAGACGGCAGGGGGAAGACGGCAGGGGGAAGACGGCAGGGGGAAGACGGCAGGGGGAAGACGGCAGGGGGAAGACGGCAGGGGGAAGACGGCAGGGGGAAGACGGCAGGGGGAAGACGGCAGGGGGAAGACGGCAGGGGGAAGACGGCAGGGGGAAGACGGCAGGGGGAAGACGGCAGGGGGAAGACGGCAGGGGGAAGACGGCAGGGGGAAGACGGCAGGGGGAAGACGGCAGGGGGAAGACGGCAGGGGGAAGACGGCAGGGGGAAGACGGCAGGGGGAAGACGGCAGGGGGAAGACGGCAGGGGGAAGACGGCAGGGGGAAGACGGCAGGGGGAAGACGGCAGGGGGAAGACGGCAGGGGGAAGACGGCAGGGGGAAGACGGCAGGGGGAAGACGGCAGGGGGAAGACGGCAGGGGGAAGACGGCAGGGGGAAGACGGCAGGGGGAAGACGGCAGGGGGAAGACGGCAGGGGGAAGACGGCAGGGGGAAGACGGCAGGGGGAAGACGGCAGGGGGAAGACGGCAGGGGGAAGACGGCAGGGGGAAGACGGCAGGGGGAAGACGGCAGGGGGAAGACGGCAGGGGGAAGACGGCAGGGGGAAGACGGCAGGGGGAAGACGGCAGGGGGAAGACGGCAGGGGGAAGACGGCAGGGGGAAGACGGCAGGGGGAAGACGGCAGGGGGAAGACGGCAGGGGGAAGACGGCAGGGGGAAGACGGCAGGGGGAAGACGGCAGGGGGAAGACGGCAGGGGGAAGACGGCAGGGGGAAGACGGCAGGGGGAAGACGGCAGGGGGAAGACGGCAGGGGGAAGACGGCAGGGGGAAGACGGCAGGGGGAAGACGGCAGGGGGAAGACGGCAGGGGGAAGACGGCAGGGGGAAGACGGCAGGGGGAAGACGGCAGGGGGAAGACGGCAGGGGGAAGACGGCAGGGGGAAGACGGCAGGGGGAAGACGGCAGGGGGAAGACGGCAGGGGGAAGACGGCAGGGGGAAGACGGCAGGGGGAAGACGGCAGGGGGAAGACGGCAGGGGGAAGACGGCAGGGGGAAGACGGCAGGGGGAAGACGGCAGGGGGAAGACGGCAGGGGGAAGACGGCAGGGGGAAGACGGCAGGGGGAAGACGGCAGGGGGAAGACGGCAGGGGGAAGACGGCAGGGGGAAGACGGCAGGGGGAAGACGGCAGGGGGAAGACGGCAGGGGGAAGACGGCAGGGGGAAGACGGCAGGGGGAAGACGGCAGGGGGAAGACGGCAGGGGGAAGACGGCAGGGGGAAGACGGCAGGGGGAAGACGGCAGGGGGAAGACGGCAGGGGGAAGACGGCAGGGGGAAGACGGCAGGGGGAAGACGGCAGGGGGAAGACGGCAGGGGGAAGACGGCAGGGGGAAGACGGCAGGGGGAAGACGGCAGGGGGAAGACGGCAGGGGGAAGACGGCAGGGGGAAGACGGCAGGGGGAAGACGGCAGGGGGAAGACGGCAGGGGGAAGACGGCAGGGGGAAGACGGCAGGGGGAAGACGGCAGGGGGAAGACGGCAGGGGGAAGACGGCAGGGGGAAGACGGCAGGGGGAAGACGGCAGGGGGAAGACGGCAGGGGGAAGACGGCAGGGGGAAGACGGCAGGGGGAAGACGGCAGGGGGAAGACGGCAGGGGGAAGACGGCAGGGGGAAGACGGCAGGGGGAAGACGGCAGGGGGAAGACGGCAGGGGGAAGACGGCAGGGGGAAGACGGCAGGGGGAAGACGGCAGGGGGAAGACGGCAGGGGGAAGACGGCAGGGGGAAGACGGCAGGGGGAAGACGGCAGGGGGAAGACGGCAGGGGGAAGACGGCAGGGGGAAGACGGCAGGGGGAAGACGGCAGGGGGAAGACGGCAGGGGGAAGACGGCAGGGGGAAGACGGCAGGGGGAAGACGGCAGGGGGAAGACGGCAGGGGGAAGACGGCAGGGGGAAGACGGCAGGGGGAAGACGGCAGGGGGAAGACGGCAGGGGGAAGACGGCAGGGGGAAGACGGCAGGGGGAAGACGGCAGGGGGAAGACGGCAGGGGGAAGACGGCAGGGGGAAGACGGCAGGGGGAAGACGGCAGGGGGAAGACGGCAGGGGGAAGACGGCAGGGGGAAGACGGCAGGGGGAAGACGGCAGGGGGAAGACGGCAGGGGGAAGACGGCAGGGGGAAGACGGCAGGGGGAAGACGGCAGGGGGAAGACGGCAGGGGGAAGACGGCAGGGGGAAGACGGCAGGGGGAAGACGGCAGGGGGAAGACGGCAGGGGGAAGACGGCAGGGGGAAGACGGCAGGGGGAAGACGGCAGGGGGAAGACGGCAGGGGGAAGACGGCAGGGGGAAGACGGCAGGGGGAAGACGGCAGGGGGAAGACGGCAGGGGGAAGACGGCAGGGGGAAGACGGCAGGGGGAAGACGGCAGGGGGAAGACGGCAGGGGGAAGACGGCAGGGGGAAGACGGCAGGGGGAAGACGGCAGGGGGAAGACGGCAGGGGGAAGACGGCAGGGGGAAGACGGCAGGGGGAAGACGGCAGGGGGAAGACGGCAGGGGGAAGACGGCAGGGGGAAGACGGCAGGGGGAAGACGGCAGGGGGAAGACGGCAGGGGGAAGACGGCAGGGGGAAGACGGCAGGGGGAAGACGGCAGGGGGAAGACGGCAGGGGGAAGACGGCAGGGGGAAGACGGCAGGGGGAAGACGGCAGGGGGAAGACGGCAGGGGGAAGACGGCAGGGGGAAGACGGCAGGGGGAAGACGGCAGGGGGAAGACGGCAGGGGGAAGACGGCAGGGGGAAGACGGCAGGGGGAAGACGGCAGGGGGAAGACGGCAGGGGGAAGACGGCAGGGGGAAGACGGCAGGGGGAAGACGGCAGGGGGAAGACGGCAGGGGGAAGACGGCAGGGGGAAGACGGCAGGGGGAAGACGGCAGGGGGAAGACGGCAGGGGGAAGACGGCAGGGGGAAGACGGCAGGGGGAAGACGGCAGGGGGAAGACGGCAGGGGGAAGACGGCAGGGGGAAGACGGCAGGGGGAAGACGGCAGGGGGAAGACGGCAGGGGGAAGACGGCAGGGGGAAGACGGCAGGGGGAAGACGGCAGGGGGAAGACGGCAGGGGGAAGACGGCAGGGGGAAGACGGCAGGGGGAAGACGGCAGGGGGAAGACGGCAGGGGGAAGACGGCAGGGGGAAGACGGCAGGGGGAAGACGGCAGGGGGAAGACGGCAGGGGGAAGACGGCAGGGGGAAGACGGCAGGGGGAAGACGGCAGGGGGAAGACGGCAGGGGGAAGACGGCAGGGGGAAGACGGCAGGGGGAAGACGGCAGGGGGAAGACGGCAGGGGGAAGACGGCAGGGGGAAGACGGCAGGGGGAAGACGGCAGGGGGAAGACGGCAGGGGGAAGACGGCAGGGGGAAGACGGCAGGGGGAAGACGGCAGGGGGAAGACGGCAGGGGGAAGACGGCAGGGGGAAGACGGCAGGGGGAAGACGGCAGGGGGAAGACGGCAGGGGGAAGACGGCAGGGGGAAGACGGCAGGGGGAAGACGGCAGGGGGAAGACGGCAGGGGGAAGACGGCAGGGGGAAGACGGCAGGGGGAAGACGGCAGGGGGAAGACGGCAGGGGGAAGACGGCAGGGGGAAGACGGCAGGGGGAAGACGGCAGGGGGAAGACGGCAGGGGGAAGACGGCAGGGGGAAGACGGCAGGGGGAAGACGGCAGGGGGAAGACGGCAGGGGGAAGACGGCAGGGGGAAGACGGCAGGGGGAAGACGGCAGGGGGAAGACGGCAGGGGGAAGACGGCAGGGGGAAGACGGCAGGGGGAAGACGGCAGGGGGAAGACGGCAGGGGGAAGACGGCAGGGGGAAGACGGCAGGGGGAAGACGGCAGGGGGAAGACGGCAGGGGGAAGACGGCAGGGGGAAGACGGCAGGGGGAAGACGGCAGGGGGAAGACGGCAGGGGGAAGACGGCAGGGGGAAGACGGCAGGGGGAAGACGGCAGGGGGAAGACGGCAGGGGGAAGACGGCAGGGGGAAGACGGCAGGGGGAAGACGGCAGGGGGAAGACGGCAGGGGGAAGACGGCAGGGGGAAGACGGCAGGGGGAAGACGGCAGGGGGAAGACGGCAGGGGGAAGACGGCAGGGGGAAGACGGCAGGGGGAAGACGGCAGGGGGAAGACGGCAGGGGGAAGACGGCAGGGGGAAGACGGCAGGGGGAAGACGGCAGGGGGAAGACGGCAGGGGGAAGACGGCAGGGGGAAGACGGCAGGGGGAAGACGGCAGGGGGAAGACGGCAGGGGGAAGACGGCAGGGGGAAGACGGCAGGGGGAAGACGGCAGGGGGAAGACGGCAGGGGGAAGACGGCAGGGGGAAGACGGCAGGGGGAAGACGGCAGGGGGAAGACGGCAGGGGGAAGACGGCAGGGGGAAGACGGCAGGGGGAAGACGGCAGGGGGAAGACGGCAGGGGGAAGACGGCAGGGGGAAGACGGCAGGGGGAAGACGGCAGGGGGAAGACGGCAGGGGGAAGACGGCAGGGGGAAGACGGCAGGGGGAAGACGGCAGGGGGAAGACGGCAGGGGGAAGACGGCAGGGGGAAGACGGCAGGGGGAAGACGGCAGGGGGAAGACGGCAGGGGGAAGACGGCAGGGGGAAGACGGCAGGGGGAAGACGGCAGGGGGAAGACGGCAGGGGGAAGACGGCAGGGGGAAGACGGCAGGGGGAAGACGGCAGGGGGAAGACGGCAGGGGGAAGACGGCAGGGGGAAGACGGCAGGGGGAAGACGGCAGGGGGAAGACGGCAGGGGGAAGACGGCAGGGGGAAGACGGCAGGGGGAAGACGGCAGGGGGAAGACGGCAGGGGGAAGACGGCAGGGGGAAGACGGCAGGGGGAAGACGGCAGGGGGAAGACGGCAGGGGGAAGACGGCAGGGGGAAGACGGCAGGGGGAAGACGGCAGGGGGAAGACGGCAGGGGGAAGACGGCAGGGGGAAGACGGCAGGGGGAAGACGGCAGGGGGAAGACGGCAGGGGGAAGACGGCAGGGGGAAGACGGCAGGGGGAAGACGGCAGGGGGAAGACGGCAGGGGGAAGACGGCAGGGGGAAGACGGCAGGGGGAAGACGGCAGGGACGGAAGACGGCAGGGGGAAGACGGCAGGGGGAAGACGGCAGGGGGAAGACGGCAGGGGGAAGACGGCAGGGGGAAGACGGCAGGGGGAAGACGGCAGGGGGAAGACGGCAGGGGGAAGACGGCAGGGGGAAGACGGCAGGGGGAAGACGGCAGGGGGAAGACGGCAGGGGGAAGACGGCAGGGGGAAGACGGCAGGGGGAAGACGGCAGGGGGAAGACGGCAGGGGGAAGACGGCAGGGGGAAGACGGCAGGGGGAAGACGGCAGGGGGAAGACGGCAGGGGGAAGACGGCAGGGGGAAGACGGCAGGGGGAACGGCAGGGGGAAGACGGCAGGGGGAAGACGGCAGGGGGAAGACGGCAGGGGGAAGACGGCAGGGGGAAGACGGCAGGGGGAAGACGGCAGGGGGAAGACGGCAGGGGGAAGACGGCAGGGGGAAGACGGCAGGGGGAAGACGGCAGGGGGAAGACGGCAGGGGGAAGACGGCAGGGGGAAGACGGCAGGGGGAAGACGGCAGGGGGAAGACGGCAGGGGGAAGACGGCAGGGGGAAGACGGCAGGGGGAAGACGGCAGGGGGAAGACGGCAGGGGGAAGACGGCAGGGGGAAGACGGCAGGGGGAAGACGGCAGGGGGAAGACGGCAGGGGGAAGACGGCAGGGGGAAGACGGCAGGGGGAAGACGGCAGGGGGAAGACGGCAGGGGGAAGACGGCAGGGGGAAGACGGCAGGGGGAAGACGGCAGGGGGAAGACGGCAGGGGGAAGACGGCAGGGGGAAGACGGCAGGGGGAAGACGGCAGGGGGAAGACGGCAGGGGGAAGACGGCAGGGGGAAGACGGCAGGGGGAAGACGGCAGGGGGAAGACGGCAGGGGGAAGACGGCAGGGGGAAGACGGCAGGGGGAAGACGGCAGGGGGAAGACGGCAGGGGGAAGACGGCAGGGGGAAGACGGCAGGGGGAAGACGGCAGGGGGAAGACGGCAGGGGGAAGACGGCAGGGGGAAGACGGCAGGGGGAAGACGGCAGGGGGAAGACGGCAGGGGGAAGACGGCAGGGGGAAGACGGCAGGGGGAAGACGGCAGGGGGAAGACGGCAGGGGGAAGACGGCAGGGGGAAGACGGCAGGGGGAAGACGGCAGGGGGAAGACGGCAGGGGGAAGACGGCAGGGGGAAGACGGCAGGGGGAAGACGGCAGGGGGAAGACGGCAGGGGGAAGACGGCAGGGGGAAGACGGCAGGGGGAAGACGGCAGGGGGAAGACGGCAGGGGGAAGACGGCAGGGGGAAGACGGCAGGGGGAAGACGGCAGGGGGAAGACGGCAGGGGGAAGACGGCAGGGGGAAGACGGCAGGGGGAAGACGGCAGGGGGAAGACGGCAGGGGGAAGACGGCAGGGGGAAGACGGCAGGGGGAAGACGGCAGGGGGAAGACGGCAGGGGGAAGACGGCAGGGGGAAGACGGCAGGGGGAAGACGGCAGGGGGAAGACGGCAGGGGGAAGACGGCAGGGGGAAGACGGCAGGGGGAAGACGGCAGGGGGAAGACGGCAGGGGGAAGACGGCAGGGGGAAGACGGCAGGGGGAAGACGGCAGGGGGAAGACGGCAGGGGGAAGACGGCAGGGGGAAGACGGCAGGGGGAAGACGGCAGGGGGAAGACGGCAGGGGGAAGACGGCAGGGGGAAGACGGCAGGGGGAAGACGGCAGGGGGAAGACGGCAGGGGGAAGACGGCAGGGGGAAGACGGCAGGGGGAAGACGGCAGGGGGAAGACGGCAGGGGGAAGACGGCAGGGGGAAGACGGCAGGGGGAAGACGGCAGGGGGAAGACGGCAGGGGGAAGACGGCAGGGGGAAGACGGCAGGGGGAAGACGGCAGGGGGAAGACGGCAGGGGGAAGACGGCAGGGGGAAGACGGCAGGGGGAAGACGGCAGGGGGAAGACGGCAGGGGGAAGACGGCAGGGGGAAGACGGCAGGGGGAAGACGGCAGGGGGAAGACGGCAGGGGGAAGACGGCAGGGGGAAGACGGCAGGGGGAAGACGGCAGGGGGAAGACGGCAGGGGGAAGACGGCAGGGGGAAGACGGCAGGGGGAAGACGGCAGGGGGAAGACGGCAGGGGGAAGACGGCAGGGGGAAGACGGCAGGGGGAAGACGGCAGGGGGAAGACGGCAGGGGGAAGACGGCAGGGGGAAGACGGCAGGGGGAAGACGGCAGGGGGAAGACGGCAGGGGGAAGACGGCAGGGGGAAGACGGCAGGGGGAAGACGGCAGGGGGAAGACGGCAGGGGGAAGACGGCAGGGGGAAGACGGCAGGGGGAAGACGGCAGGGGGAAGACGGCAGGGGGAAGACGGCAGGGGGAAGACGGCAGGGGGAAGACGGCAGGGGGAAGACGGCAGGGGGAAGACGGCAGGGGGAAGACGGCAGGGGGAAGACGGCAGGGGGAAGACGGCAGGGGGAAGACGGCAGGGGGAAGACGGCAGGGGGAAGACGGCAGGGGGAAGACGGCAGGGGGAAGACGGCAGGGGGAAGACGGCAGGGGGAAGACGGCAGGGGGAAGACGGCAGGGGGAAGACGGCAGGGGGAAGACGGCAGGGGGAAGACGGCAGGGGGAAGACGGCAGGGGGAAGACGGCAGGGGGAAGACGGCAGGGGGAAGACGGCAGGGGGAAGACGGCAGGGGGAAGACGGCAGGGGGAAGACGGCAGGGGGAAGACGGCAGGGGGAAGACGGCAGGGGGAAGACGGCAGGGGGAAGACGGCAGGGGGAAGACGGCAGGGGGAAGACGGCAGGGGGAAGACGGCAGGGGGAAGACGGCAGGGGGAAGACGGCAGGGGGAAGACGGCAGGGGGAAGACGGCAGGGGGAAGACGGCAGGGGGAAGACGGCAGGGGGAAGACGGCAGGGGGAAGACGGCAGGGGGAAGACGGCAGGGGGAAGACGGCAGGGGGAAGACGGCAGGGGGAAGACGGCAGGGGGAAGACGGCAGGGGGAAGACGGCAGGGGGAAGACGGCAGGGGGAAGACGGCAGGGGGAAGACGGCAGGGGGAAGACGGCAGGGGGAAGACGGCAGGGGGAAGACGGCAGGGGGAAGACGGCAGGGGGAAGACGGCAGGGGGAAGACGGCAGGGGGAAGACGGCAGGGGGAAGACGGCAGGGGGAAGACGGCAGGGGGAAGACGGCAGGGGGAAGACGGCAGGGGGAAGACGGCAGGGGGAAGACGGCAGGGGGAAGACGGCAGGGGGAAGACGGCAGGGGGAAGACGGCAGGGGGAAGACGGCAGGGGGAAGACGGCAGGGGGAAGACGGCAGGGGGAAGACGGCAGGGGGAAGACGGCAGGGGGAAGACGGCAGGGGGAAGACGGCAGGGGGAAGACGGCAGGGGGAAGACGGCAGGGGGAAGACGGCAGGGGGAAGACGGCAGGGGGAAGACGGCAGGGGGAAGACGGCAGGGGGAAGACGGCAGGGGGAAGACGGCAGGGGGAAGACGGCAGGGGGAAGACGGCAGGGGGAAGACGGCAGGGGGAAGACGGCAGGGGGAAGACGGCAGGGGGAAGACGGCAGGGGGAAGACGGCAGGGGGAAGACGGCAGGGGGAAGACGGCAGGGGGAAGACGGCAGGGGGAAGACGGCAGGGGGAAGACGGCAGGGGGAAGACGGCAGGGGGAAGACGGCAGGGGGAAGACGGCAGGGGGAAGACGGCAGGGGGAAGACGGCAGGGGGAAGACGGCAGGGGGAAGACGGCAGGGGGAAGACGGCAGGGGGAAGACGGCAGGGGGAAGACGGCAGGGGGAAGACGGCAGGGGGAAGACGGCAGGGGGAAGACGGCAGGGGGAAGACGGCAGGGGGAAGACGGCAGGGGGAAGACGGCAGGGGGAAGACGGCAGGGGGAAGACGGCAGGGGGAAGACGGCAGGGGGAAGACGGCAGGGGGAAGACGGCAGGGGGAAGACGGCAGGGGGAAGACGGCAGGGGGAAGACGGCAGGGGGAAGACGGCAGGGGGAAGACGGCAGGGGGAAGACGGCAGGGGGAAGACGGCAGGGGGAAGACGGCAGGGGGAAGACGGCAGGGGGAAGACGGCAGGGGGAAGACGGCAGGGGGAAGACGGCAGGGGGAAGACGGCAGGGGGAAGACGGCAGGGGGAAGACGGCAGGGGGAAGACGGCAGGGGGAAGACGGCAGGGGGAAGACGGCAGGGGGAAGACGGCAGGGGGAAGACGGCAGGGGGAAGACGGCAGGGGGAAGACGGCAGGGGGAAGACGGCAGGGGGAAGACGGCAGGGGGAAGACGGCAGGGGGAAGACGGCAGGGGGAAGACGGCAGGGGGAAGACGGCAGGGGGAAGACGGCAGGGGGAAGACGGCAGGGGGAAGACGGCAGGGGGAAGACGGCAGGGGGAAGACGGCAGGGGGAAGACGGCAGGGGGAAGACGGCAGGGGGAAGACGGCAGGGGGAAGACGGCAGGGGGAAGACGGCAGGGGGAAGACGGCAGGGGGAAGACGGCAGGGGGAAGACGGCAGGGGGAAGACGGCAGGGGGAAGACGGCAGGGGGAAGACGGCAGGGGGAAGACGGCAGGGGGAAGACGGCAGGGGGAAGACGGCAGGGGGAAGACGGCAGGGGGAAGACGGCAGGGGGAAGACGGCAGGGGGAAGACGGCAGGGGGAAGACGGCAGGGGGAAGACGGCAGGGGGAAGACGGCAGGGGGAAGACGGCAGGGGGAAGACGGCAGGGGGAAGACGGCAGGGGGAAGACGGCAGGGGGAAGACGGCAGGGGGAAGACGGCAGGGGGAAGACGGCAGGGGGAAGACGGCAGGGGGAAGACGGCAGGGGGAAGACGGCAGGGGGAAGACGGCAGGGGGAAGACGGCAGGGGGAAGACGGCAGGGGGAAGACGGCAGGGGGAAGACGGCAGGGGGAAGACGGCAGGGGGAAGACGGCAGGGGGAAGACGGCAGGGGGAAGACGGCAGGGGGAAGACGGCAGGGGGAAGACGGCAGGGGGAAGACGGCAGGGGGAAGACGGCAGGGGGAAGACGGCAGGGGGAAGACGGCAGGGGGAAGACGGCAGGGGGAAGACGGCAGGGGGAAGACGGCAGGGGGAAGACGGCAGGGGGAAGACGGCAGGGGGAAGACGGCAGGGGGAAGACGGCAGGGGGAAGACGGCAGGGGGAAGACGGCAGGGGGAAGACGGCAGGGGGAAGACGGCAGGGGGAAGACGGCAGGGGGAAGACGGCAGGGGGAAGACGGCAGGGGGAAGACGGCAGGGGGAAGACGGCAGGGGGAAGACGGCAGGGGGAAGACGGCAGGGGGAAGACGGCAGGGGGAAGACGGCAGGGGGAAGACGGCAGGGGGAAGACGGCAGGGGGAAGACGGCAGGGGGAAGACGGCAGGGGGAAGACGGCAGGGGGAAGACGGCAGGGGGAAGACGGCAGGGGGAAGACGGCAGGGGGAAGACGGCAGGGGGAAGACGGCAGGGGGAAGACGGCAGGGGGAAGACGGCAGGGGGAAGACGGCAGGGGGAAGACGGCAGGGGGAAGACGGCAGGGGGAAGACGGCAGGGGGAAGACGGCAGGGGGAAGACGGCAGGGGGAAGACGGCAGGGGGAAGACGGCAGGGGGAAGACGGCAGGGGGAAGACGGCAGGGGGAAGACGGCAGGGGGAAGACGGCAGGGGGAAGACGGCAGGGGGAAGACGGCAGGGGGAAGACGGCAGGGGGAAGACGGCAGGGGGAAGACGGCAGGGGGAAGACGGCAGGGGGAAGACGGCAGGGGGAAGACGGCAGGGGGAAGACGGCAGGGGGAAGACGGCAGGGGGAAGACGGCAGGGGGAAGACGGCAGGGGGAAGACGGCAGGGGGAAGACGGCAGGGGGAAGACGGCAGGGGGAAGACGGCAGGGGGAAGACGGCAGGGGGAAGACGGCAGGGGGAAGACGGCAGGGGGAAGACGGCAGGGGGAAGACGGCAGGGGGAAGACGGCAGGGGGAAGACGGCAGGGGGAAGACGGCAGGGGGAAGACGGCAGGGGGAAGACGGCAGGGGGAAGACGGCAGGGGGAAGACGGCAGGGGGAAGACGGCAGGGGGAAGACGGCAGGGGGAAGACGGCAGGGGGAAGACGGCAGGGGGAAGACGGCAGGGGGAAGACGGCAGGGGGAAGACGGCAGGGGGAAGACGGCAGGGGGAAGACGGCAGGGGGAAGACGGCAGGGGGAAGACGGCAGGGGGAAGACGGCAGGGGGAAGACGGCAGGGGGAAGACGGCAGGGGGAAGACGGCAGGGGGAAGACGGCAGGGGGAAGACGGCAGGGGGAAGACGGCAGGGGGAAGACGGCAGGGGGAAGACGGCAGGGGGAAGACGGCAGGGGGAAGACGGCAGGGGGAAGACGGCAGGGGGAAGACGGCAGGGGGAAGACGGCAGGGGGAAGACGGCAGGGGGAAGACGGCAGGGGGAAGACGGCAGGGGGAAGACGGCAGGGGGAAGACGGCAGGGGGAAGACGGCAGGGGGAAGACGGCAGGGGGAAGACGGCAGGGGGAAGACGGCAGGGGGAAGACGGCAGGGGGAAGACGGCAGGGGGAAGACGGCAGGGGGAAGACGGCAGGGGGAAGACGGCAGGGGGAAGACGGCAGGGGGAAGACGGCAGGGGGAAGACGGCAGGGGGAAGACGGCAGGGGGAAGACGGCAGGGGGAAGACGGCAGGGGGAAGACGGCAGGGGGAAGACGGCAGGGGGAAGACGGCAGGGGGAAGACGGCAGGGGGAAGACGGCAGGGGGAAGACGGCAGGGGGAAGACGGCAGGGGGAAGACGGCAGGGGGAAGACGGCAGGGGGAAGACGGCAGGGGGAAGACGGCAGGGGGAAGACGGCAGGGGGAAGACGGCAGGGGGAAGACGGCAGGGGGAAGACGGCAGGGGGAAGACGGCAGGGGGAAGACGGCAGGGGGAAGACGGCAGGGGGAAGACGGCAGGGGGAAGACGGCAGGGGGAAGACGGCAGGGGGAAGACGGCAGGGGGAAGACGGCAGGGGGAAGACGGCAGGGGGAAGACGGCAGGGGGAAGACGGCAGGGGGAAGACGGCAGGGGGAAGACGGCAGGGGGAAGACGGCAGGGGGAAGACGGCAGGGGGAAGACGGCAGGGGGAAGACGGCAGGGGGAAGACGGCAGGGGGAAGACGGCAGGGGGAAGACGGCAGGGGGAAGACGGCAGGGGGAAGACGGCAGGGGGAAGACGGCAGGGGGAAGACGGCAGGGGGAAGACGGCAGGGGGAAGACGGCAGGGGGAAGACGGCAGGGGGAAGACGGCAGGGGGAAGACGGCAGGGGGAAGACGGCAGGGGGAAGACGGCAGGGGGAAGACGGCAGGGGGAAGACGGCAGGGGGAAGACGGCAGGGGGAAGACGGCAGGGGGAAGACGGCAGGGGGAAGACGGCAGGGGGAAGACGGCAGGGGGAAGACGGCAGGGGGAAGACGGCAGGGGGAAGACGGCAGGGGGAAGACGGCAGGGGGAAGACGGCAGGGGGAAGACGGCAGGGGGAAGACGGCAGGGGGAAGACGGCAGGGGGAAGACGGCAGGGGGAAGACGGCAGGGGGAAGACGGCAGGGGGAAGACGGCAGGGGGAAGACGGCAGGGGGAAGACGGCAGGGGGAAGACGGCAGGGGGAAGACGGCAGGGGGAAGACGGCAGGGGGAAGACGGCAGGGGGAAGACGGCAGGGGGAAGACGGCAGGGGGAAGACGGCAGGGGGAAGACGGCAGGGGGAAGACGGCAGGGGGAAGACGGCAGGGGGAAGACGGCAGGGGGAAGACGGCAGGGGGAAGACGGCAGGGGGAAGACGGCAGGGGGAAGACGGCAGGGGGAAGACGGCAGGGGGAAGACGGCAGGGGGAAGACGGCAGGGGGAAGACGGCAGGGGGAAGACGGCAGGGGGAAGACGGCAGGGGGAAGACGGCAGACGGCAGGGGGAAGACGGCAGGGGGAAGACGGCAGGGGGAAGACGGCAGGGGGAAGACGGCAGGGGGAAGACGGCAGGGGGAAGACGGCAGGGGGAAGACGGCAGGGGGAAGACGGCAGGGGGAAGACGGCAGGGGGAAGACGGCAGGGGGAAGACGGCAGGGGGAAGACGGCAGGGGGAAGACGGCAGGGGGAAGACGGCAGGGGGAAGACGGCAGGGGGAAGACGGCAGGGGGAAGACGGCAGGGGGAAGACGGCAGGGGGAAGACGGCAGGGGGAAGACGGCAGGGGGAAGACGGCAGGGGGAAGACGGCAGGGGGAAGACGGCAGGGGGAAGACGGCAGGGGGAAGACGGCAGGGGGAAGACGGCAGGGGGAAGACGGCAGGGGGAAGACGGCAGGGGGAAGACGGCAGGGGGAAGACGGCAGGGGGAAGACGGCAGGGGGAAGACGGCAGGGGGAAGACGGCAGGGGGAAGACGGCAGGGGGAAGACGGCAGGGGGAAGACGGCAGGGGAAGAGACGGCAGGGGGAAGACGGCAGGGGGAAGACGGCAGGGGGAAGACGGCAGGGGGAAGACGGCAGGGGGAAGACGGCAGGGGGAAGACGGCAGGGGGAAGACGGCAGGGGGAAGACGGCAGGGGGAAGACGGCAGGGGGAAGACGGCAGGGGGAAGACGGCAGGGGGAAGACGGCAGGGGGAAGACGGCAGGGGGAAGACGGCAGGGGGAAGACGGCAGGGGGAAGACGGCAGGGGGAAGACGGCAGGGGGAAGACGGCAGGGGGAAGACGGCAGGGGGAAGACGGCAGGGGGAAGACGGCAGGGGGAAGACGGCAGGGGGAAGACGGCAGGGGGAAGACGGCAGGGGGAAGACGGCAGGGGGAAGACGGCAGGGGGAAGACGGCAGGGGGAAGACGGCAGGGGGAAGACGGCAGGGGGAAGACGGCAGGGGGAAGACGGCAGGGGGAAGACGGCAGGGGGAAGACGGCAGGGGGAAGACGGCAGGGGGAAGACGGCAGGGGGAAGACGGCAGGGGGAAGACGGCAGGGGGAAGACGGCAGGGGGAAGACGGCAGGGGGAAGACGGCAGGGGGAAGACGGCAGGGGGAAGACGGCAGGGGGAAGACGGCAGGGGGAAGACGGCAGGGGGAAGACGGCAGGGGGAAGACGGCAGGGGGAAGACGGCAGGGGGAAGACGGCAGGGGGAAGACGGCAGGGGGAAGACGGCAGGGGGAAGACGGCAGGGGGAAGACGGCAGGGGGAAGACGGCAGGGGGAAGACGGCAGGGGGAAGACGGCAGGGGGAAGACGGCAGGGGGAAGACGGCAGGGGGAAGACGGCAGGGGGAAGACGGCAGGGGGAAGACGGCAGGGGGAAGACGGCAGGGGGAAGACGGCAGGGGGAAGACGGCAGGGGGAAGACGGCAGGGGGAAGACGGCAGGGGGAAGACGGCAGGGGGAAGACGGCAGGGGGAAGACGGCAGGGGGAAGACGGCAGGGGGAAGACGGCAGGGGGAAGACGGCAGGGGGAAGACGGCAGGGGGAAGACGGCAGGGGGAAGACGGCAGGGGGAAGACGGCAGGGGGAAGACGGCAGGGGGAAGACGGCAGGGGGAAGACGGCAGGGGGAAGACGGCAGGGGGAAGACGGCAGGGGGAAGACGGCAGGGGGAAGACGGCAGGGGGAAGACGGCAGGGGGAAGACGGCAGGGGGAAGACGGCAGGGGGAAGACGGCAGGGGGAAGACGGCAGGGGGAAGACGGCAGGGGGAAGACGGCAGGGGGAAGACGGCAGGGGGAAGACGGCAGGGGGAAGACGGCAGGGGGAAGACGGCAGGGGGAAGACGGCAGGGGGAAGACGGCAGGGGGAAGACGGCAGGGGGAAGACGGCAGGGGGAAGACGGCAGGGGGAAGACGGCAGGGGGAAGACGGCAGGGGGAAGACGGCAGGGGGAAGACGGCAGGGGGAAGACGGCAGGGGGAAGACGGCAGGGGGAAGACGGCAGGGGGAAGACGGCAGGGGGAAGACGGCAGGGGGAAGACGGCAGGGGGAAGACGGCAGGGGGAAGACGGCAGGGGGAAGACGGCAGGGGGAAGACGGCAGGGGGAAGACGGCAGGGGGAAGACGGCAGGGGGAAGACGGCAGGGGGAAGACGGCAGGGGGAAGACGGCAGGGGGAAGACGGCAGGGGGAAGACGGCAGGGGGAAGACGGCAGGGGGAAGACGGCAGGGGGAAGACGGCAGGGGGAAGACGGCAGGGGGAAGACGGCAGGGGGAAGACGGCAGGGGGAAGACGGCAGGGGGAAGACGGCAGGGGGAAGACGGCAGGGGGAAGACGGCAGGGGGAAGACGGCAGGGGGAAGACGGCAGGGGGAAGACGGCAGGGGGAAGACGGCAGGGGGAAGACGGCAGGGGGAAGACGGCAGGGGGAAGACGGCAGGGGGAAGACGGCAGGGGGAAGACGGCAGGGGGAAGACGGCAGGGGGAAGACGGCAGGGGGAAGACGGCAGGGGGAAGACGGCAGGGGGAAGACGGCAGGGGGAAGACGGCAGGGGGAAGACGGCAGGGGGAAGACGGCAGGGGGAAGACGGCAGGGGGAAGACGGCAGGGGGAAGACGGCAGGGGGAAGACGGCAGGGGGAAGACGGCAGGGGGAAGACGGCAGGGGGAAGACGGCAGGGGGAAGACGGCAGGGGGAAGACGGCAGGGGGAAGACGGCAGGGGGAAGACGGCAGGGGGAAGACGGCAGGGGGAAGACGGCAGGGGGAAGACGGCAGGGGGAAGACGGCAGGGGGAAGACGGCAGGGGGAAGACGGCAGGGGGAAGACGGCAGGGGGAAGACGGCAGGGGGAAGACGGCAGGGGGAAGACGGCAGGGGGAAGACGGCAGGGGGAAGACGGCAGGGGGAAGACGGCAGGGGGAAGACGGCAGGGGGAAGACGGCAGGGGGAAGACGGCAGGGGGAAGACGGCAGGGGGAAGACGGCAGGGGGAAGACGGCAGGGGGAAGACGGCAGGGGGAAGACGGCAGGGGGAAGACGGCAGGGGGAAGACGGCAGGGGGAAGACGGCAGGGGGAAGACGGCAGGGGGAAGACGGCAGGGGGAAGACGGCAGGGGGAAGACGGCAGGGGGAAGACGGCAGGGGGAAGACGGCAGGGGGAAGACGGCAGGGGGAAGACGGCAGGGGGAAGACGGCAGGGGGAAGACGGCAGGGGGAAGACGGCAGGGGGAAGACGGCAGGGGGAAGACGGCAGGGGGAAGACGGCAGGGGGAAGACGGCAGGGGGAAGACGGCAGGGGGAAGACGGCAGGGGGAAGACGGCAGGGGGAAGACGGCAGGGGGAAGACGGCAGGGGGAAGACGGCAGGGGGAAGACGGCAGGGGGAAGACGGCAGGGGGAAGACGGCAGGGGGAAGACGGCAGGGGGAAGACGGCAGGGGGAAGACGGCAGGGGGAAGACGGCAGGGGGAAGACGGCAGGGGGAAGACGGCAGGGGGAAGACGGCAGGGGGAAGACGGCAGGGGGAAGACGGCAGGGGGAAGACGGCAGGGGGAAGACGGCAGGGGGAAGACGGCAGGGGGAAGACGGCAGGGGGAAGACGGCAGGGGGAAGACGGCAGGGGGAAGACGGCAGGGGGAAGACGGCAGGGGGAAGACGGCAGGGGGAAGACGGCAGGGGGAAGACGGCAGGGGGAAGACGGCAGGGGGAAGACGGCAGGGGGAAGACGGCAGGGGGAAGACGGCAGGGGGAAGACGGCAGGGGGAAGACGGCAGGGGGAAGACGGCAGGGGGAAGACGGCAGGGGGAAGACGGCAGGGGGAAGACGGCAGGGGGAAGACGGCAGGGGGAAGACGGCAGGGGGAAGACGGCAGGGGGAAGACGGCAGGGGGAAGACGGCAGGGGGAAGACGGCAGGGGGAAGACGGCAGGGGGAAGACGGCAGGGGGAAGACGGCAGGGGGAAGACGGCAGGGGGAAGACGGCAGGGGGAAGACGGCAGGGGGAAGACGGCAGGGGGAAGACGGCAGGGGGAAGACGGCAGGGGGAAGACGGCAGGGGGAAGACGGCAGGGGGAAGACGGCAGGGGGAAGACGGCAGGGGGAAGACGGCAGGGGGAAGACGGCAGGGGGAAGACGGCAGGGGGAAGACGGCAGGGGGAAGACGGCAGGGGGAAGACGGCAGGGGGAAGACGGCAGGGGGAAGACGGCAGGGGGAAGACGGCAGGGGGAAGACGGCAGGGGGAAGACGGCAGGGGGAAGACGGCAGGGGGAAGACGGCAGGGGGAAGACGGCAGGGGGAAGACGGCAGGGGGAAGACGGCAGGGGGAAGACGGCAGGGGGAAGACGGCAGGGGGAAGACGGCAGGGGGAAGACGGCAGGGGGAAGACGGCAGGGGGAAGACGGCAGGGGGAAGACGGCAGGGGGAAGACGGCAGGGGGAAGACGGCAGGGGGAAGACGGCAGGGGGAAGACGGCAGGGGGAAGACGGCAGGGGGAAGACGGCAGGGGGAAGACGGCAGGGGGAAGACGGCAGGGGGAAGACGGCAGGGGGAAGACGGCAGGGGGAAGACGGCAGGGGGAAGACGGCAGGGGGAAGACGGCAGGGGGAAGACGGCAGGGGGAAGACGGCAGGGGGAAGACGGCAGGGGGAAGACGGCAGGGGGAAGACGGCAGGGGGAAGACGGCAGGGGGAAGACGGCAGGGGGAAGACGGCAGGGGGAAGACGGCAGGGGGAAGACGGCAGGGGGAAGACGGCAGGGGGAAGACGGCAGGGGGAAGACGGCAGGGGGAAGACGGCAGGGGGAAGACGGCAGGGGGAAGACGGCAGGGGGAAGACGGCAGGGGGAAGACGGCAGGGGGAAGACGGCAGGGGGAAGACGGCAGGGGGAAGACGGCAGGGGGAAGACGGCAGGGGGAAGACGGCAGGGGGAAGACGGCAGGGGGAAGACGGCAGGGGGAAGACGGCAGGGGGAAGACGGCAGGGGGAAGACGGCAGGGGGAAGACGGCAGGGGGAAGACGGCAGGGGGAAGACGGCAGGGGGAAGACGGCAGGGGGAAGACGGCAGGGGGAAGACGGCAGGGGGAAGACGGCAGGGGGAAGACGGCAGGGGGAAGACGGCAGGGGGAAGACGGCAGGGGGAAGACGGCAGGGGGAAGACGGCAGGGGGAAGACGGCAGGGGGAAGACGGCAGGGGGAAGACGGCAGGGGGAAGACGGCAGGGGGAAGACGGCAGGGGGAAGACGGCAGGGGGAAGACGGCAGGGGGAAGACGGCAGGGGGAAGACGGCAGGGGGAAGACGGCAGGGGGAAGACGGCAGGGGGAAGACGGCAGGGGGAAGACGGCAGGGGGAAGACGGCAGGGGGAAGACGGCAGGGGGAAGACGGCAGGGGGAAGACGGCAGGGGGAAGACGGCAGGGGGAAGACGGCAGGGGGAAGACGGCAGGGGGAAGACGGCAGGGGGAAGACGGCAGGGGGAAGACGGCAGGGGGAAGACGGCAGGGGGAAGACGGCAGGGGGAAGACGGCAGGGGGAAGACGGCAGGGGGAAGACGGCAGGGGAAGACGGCAGGGGGAAGACGGCAGGGGGAAGACGGCAGGGGGAAGACGGCAGGGGGAAGACGGCAGGGGGAAGACGGCAGGGGGAAGACGGCAGGGGGAAGACGGCAGGGGGAAGACGGCAGGGGGAAGACGGCAGGGGGAAGACGGCAGGGGGAAGACGGCAGGGGGAAGACGGCAGGGGGAAGACGGCAGGGGGAAGACGGCAGGGGGAAGACGGCAGGGGGAAGACGGCAGGGGGAAGACGGCAGGGGGAAGACGGCAGGGGGAAGACGGCAGGGGGAAGACGGCAGGGGGAAGACGGCAGGGGGAAGACGGCAGGGGGAAGACGGCAGGGGGAAGACGGCAGGGGGAAGACGGCAGGGGGAAGACGGCAGGGGGAAGACGGCAGGGGGAAGACGGCAGGGGGAAGACGGCAGGGGGAAGACGGCAGGGGGAAGACGGCAGGGGGAAGACGGCAGGGGGAAGACGGCAGGGGGAAGACGGCAGGGGGAAGACGGCAGGGGGAAGACGGCAGGGGGAAGACGGCAGGGGGAAGACGGCAGGGGGAAGACGGCAGGGGGAAGACGGCAGGGGGAAGACGGCAGGGGGAAGACGGCAGGGGGAAGACGGCAGGGGGAAGACGGCAGGGGGAAGACGGCAGGGGGAAGACGGCAGGGGGAAGACGGCAGGGGGAAGACGGCAGGGGGAAGACGGCAGGGGGAAGACGGCAGGGGGAAGACGGCAGGGGGAAGACGGCAGGGGGAAGACGGCAGGGGGAAGACGGCAGGGGGAAGACGGCAGGGGGAAGACGGCAGGGGGAAGACGGCAGGGGGAAGACGGCAGGGGGAAGACGGCAGGGGGAAGACGGCAGGGGGAAGACGGCAGGGGGAAGACGGCAGGGGGAAGACGGCAGGGGGAAGACGGCAGGGGGAAGACGGCAGGGGGAAGACGGCAGGGGGAAGACGGCAGGGGGAAGACGGCAGGGGGAAGACGGCAGGGGGAAGACGGCAGGGGGAAGACGGCAGGGGGAAGACGGCAGGGGGAAGACGGCAGGGGGAAGACGGCAGGGGGAAGACGGCAGGGGGAAGACGGCAGGGGGAAGACGGCAGGGGGAAGACGGCAGGGGGAAGACGGCAGGGGGAAGACGGCAGGGGGAAGACGGCAGGGGGAAGACGGCAGGGGGAAGACGGCAGGGGGAAGACGGCAGGGGGAAGACGGCAGGGGGAAGACGGCAGGGGGAAGACGGCAGGGGGAAGACGGCAGGGGGAAGACGGCAGGGGGAAGACGGCAGGGGGAAGACGGCAGGGGGAAGACGGCAGGGGGAAGACGGCAGGGGGAAGACGGCAGGGGGAAGACGGCAGGGGGAAGACGGCAGGGGGAAGACGGCAGGGGGAAGACGGCAGGGGGAAGACGGCAGGGGGAAGACGGCAGGGGGAAGACGGCAGGGGGAAGACGGCAGGGGGAAGACGGCAGGGGGAAGACGGCAGGGGGAAGACGGCAGGGGGAAGACGGCAGGGGGAAGACGGCAGGGGGAAGACGGCAGGGGGAAGACGGCAGGGGGAAGACGGCAGGGGGAAGACGGCAGGGGGAAGACGGCAGGGGGAAGACGGCAGGGGGAAGACGGCAGGGGGAAGACGGCAGGGGGAAGACGGCAGGGGGAAGACGGCAGGGGGAAGACGGCAGGGGGAAGACGGCAGGGGGAAGACGGCAGGGGGAAGACGGCAGGGGGAAGACGGCAGGGGGAAGACGGCAGGGGGAAGACGGCAGGGGGAAGACGGCAGGGGGAAGACGGCAGGGGGAAGACGGCAGGGGAGAAGACGGCAGGGGGAAGACGGCAGGGGGAAGACGGCAGGGGGAAGACGGCAGGGGGAAGACGGCAGGGGGAAGACGGCAGGGGGAAGACGGCAGGGGGAAGACGGCAGGGGGAAGACGGCAGGGGGAAGACGGCAGGGGGAAGACGGCAGGGGGAAGACGGCAGGGGGAAGACGGCAGGGGGAAGACGGCAGGGGGAAGACGGCAGGGGGAAGACGGCAGGGGGAAGACGGCAGGGGGAAGACGGCAGGGGGAAGACGGCAGGGGGAAGACGGCAGGGGGAAGACGGCAGGGGGAAGACGGCAGGGGGAAGACGGCAGGGGGAAGACGGCAGGGGGAAGACGGCAGGGGGAAGACGGCAGGGGGAAGACGGCAGGGGGAAGACGGCAGGGGGAAGACGGCAGGGGGAAGACGGCAGGGGGAAGACGGCAGGGGGAAGACGGCAGGGGGAAGACGGCAGGGGGAAGACGGCAGGGGGAAGACGGCAGGGGGAAGACGGCAGGGGGAAGACGGCAGGGGGAAGACGGCAGGGGGAAGACGGCAGGGGGAAGACGGCAGGGGGAAGACGGCAGGGGGAAGACGGCAGGGGGAAGACGGCAGGGGGAAGACGGCAGGGGGAAGACGGCAGGGGGAAGACGGCAGGGGGAAGACGGCAGGGGGAAGACGGCAGGGGGAAGACGGCAGGGGGAAGACGGCAGGGGGAAGACGGCAGGGGGAAGACGGCAGGGGGAAGACGGCAGGGGGAAGACGGCAGGGGGAAGACGGCAGGGGGAAGACGGCAGGGGGAAGACGGCAGGGGGAAGACGGCAGGGGGAAGACGGCAGGGGGAAGACGGCAGGGGGAAGACGGCAGGGGGAAGACGGCAGGGGGAAGACGGCAGGGGGAAGACGGCAGGGGGAAGACGGCAGGGGGAAGACGGCAGGGGGAAGACGGCAGGGGGAAGACGGCAGGGGGAAGACGGCAGGGGGAAGACGGCAGGGGGAAGACGGCAGGGGGAAGACGGCAGGGGGAAGACGGCAGGGGGAAGACGGCAGGGGGAAGACGGCAGGGGGAAGACGGCAGGGGGAAGACGGCAGGGGGAAGACGGCAGGGGGAAGACGGCAGGGGGAAGACGGCAGGGGGAAGACGGCAGGGGGAAGACGGCAGGGGGAAGACGGCAGGGGGAAGACGGCAGGGGGAAGACGGCAGGGGGAAGACGGCAGGGGGAAGACGGCAGGGGGAAGACGGCAGGGGGAAGACGGCAGGGGGAAGACGGCAGGGGGAAGACGGCAGGGGGAAGACGGCAGGGGGAAGACGGCAGGGGGAAGACGGCAGGGGGAAGACGGCAGGGGGAAGACGGCAGGGGGAAGACGGCAGGGGGAAGACGGCAGGGGGAAGACGGCAGGGGGAAGACGGCAGGGGGAAGACGGCAGGGGGAAGACGGCAGGGGGAAGACGGCAGGGGGAAGACGGCAGGGGGAAGACGGCAGGGGGAAGACGGCAGGGGGAAGACGGCAGGGGGAAGACGGCAGGGGGAAGACGGCAGGGGGAAGACGGCAGGGGGAAGACGGCAGGGGGAAGACGGCAGGGGGAAGACGGCAGGGGGAAGACGGCAGGGGGAAGACGGCAGGGGGAAGACGGCAGGGGGAAGACGGCAGGGGGAAGACGGCAGGGGGAAGACGGCAGGGGGAAGACGGCAGGGGGAAGACGGCAGGGGGAAGACGGCAGGGGGAAGACGGCAGGGGGAAGACGGCAGGGGGAAGACGGCAGGGGGAAGACGGCAGGGGGAAGACGGCAGGGGGAAGACGGCAGGGGGAAGACGGCAGGGGGAAGACGGCAGGGGGAAGACGGCAGGG
>NW_025727974.1:0-34409 GCF_021461385.2 Schistocerca piceifrons | reverse complement strand
ACTGTATCACTCTGACCTTCTTATTGACGATGAAACACAGAATTTGCATCGGAATTAAATACAAAAGTCACAATGCCGACTTAAGTACAAGAATACTGACACTCCTTACTGTCTATGCTTTGAACCAATCCTGTGCCACTAGTTATAGATTCCGATGTTTCACTTCATGTTTACTGTATCCCTCTGACCTTCTTATTGACGATGAAACACAGAAATTGCATCGGAATTAAATACAAAAGGCACAATGCCTACTTAAGTACAAGATAACTGACTCTCCTTACTATCTATGTTTTGAACCATTCCTGTGCCACTAGTTATAGATTACGATGCTTCACATCAGGTTTATTGTATCCCTCTGAGCTTCTTATTGACGATGAAACACGGATATTGCAACGGAATTAAATACAAAAGGCACAATGCCATCTTAAGTACAAGGAAACTGACTCTTCTTACTGTCTATGTTTTGAACCCTTCCTGTGACACTAGTTATAGATTTCGATGCTTTACTTCAGGTATACTGTATCCCTATGACCTTCTTATTGACGATGAAACACAGAAATTTCATCGAAATTAAATACAAAAGACACAATGAACACTGAAGTACAAGAAATCTGACTCTTCTTACTGTCTATGTTTTGAACCATTCCTGTAACTCTAGTTATATATTCCGATGCTTCACTTCAAACTTACCTTATCCCTCTGACCTTCTTATTGACGATGAAACACAGAAATTGCATCGGAATTAAATACAAAAGTCTCAATGCCGTCTTAAGTACAAGAAAACTGACTCTGCTTACTGTCTATGTTTTAACCATTACTGTGACACTAGTTATAGATCCCGATGCTTCACTTCAGGTTTACTGTATCCCTCTGACCTTCTAATTGACGATGAAACACAGAAATTTCATCGGAATTAAATACAAAAGGCACAATGCCCACTCAAATACAAGAAGACTGGCTCTTCATACTGTCTATGTTATGAACCAGTCCTGTGACACCGGTTTTAGATTCCGATGTTTCACTTCAGGTTTACTGTATCCCTTGGACCTTATCATTGACGACGAAACACAGAAATTGCATCGGAATTAAATTCAATAGGCACAATGCCGACTTAAGTACAAGAAAACAGACTCTTCTTACTGTCTATGTTGTGAACCATTCCTGTGAGACTAGATATAGATTCCGATGCTTCACTTCAAGCTTACAGTATCCCTCTGACCTTCTTATTGACGATGAAACACAGAAATTGCATGGGAATTAAATACAAAAGGCACAATGCCGACTTAAGTACAAGAAAACTGACTCTTCTTACTGTCTATGTTTTGAACCACTCCTGTGACACTATAATAGTTTCCGATGCTTCACTTCAGGTTTACTGTATCCCTCGGACCTTCTTATTGAAGATGAAACATAGGAATTGCATCGGAATTTAATACAAAAGGCACAATGCCGACTTAATTACAAGAAGACTGCCTCTTCTTACTGTCTATGGTTTTAACCATTCCTGTGACACTAGTTATAGATTCCGATGCTTCAATTTAGGTTTACTGTATCCCTCCGACCTCCTTATTGCCGATGATACTCAGAAATTGCATCGGAATTAAATACAAAAGCACAATGATGACTTAAGTACAAGAAAACTGACTCTTCGTACTGTCTATGTTTTGAACCATTCATGTGACAGTAGTCATAGATTCCGATGCTTCACTTCATGTTTACTGTATCCCTCTGACCTTCTTATTGATGACTAAACACAGAAATTGCATCGAAATTATATACAAAAGGCACAATGCATACTTAAGTACAAGAAATCTGACTCTTCTTACTGTCTGTTTTGAACCATTCCTGTGACACTAGTTATAGATTCTGATGCTTCACTTCAGGTTTACTGTATCCCTCTGACCTTCTTATTGACGATGAAACACAGGAATTGCATCGGAATTAAATACAAAAGGCACAATGCCGACGTAAGTACAAGTAAACAGACTCTTCTTACTGTCTATGATTTGATCCATTCCTGTGACACTAGTTATTTATTCCGATGCTTCACTACAGGTTTACTGTATCCCTCTGACCTTCTTATTGACGATGAAACACAGAAATTGCATCGGAATTAAATAACCAAGGCACAATGCCGACTCAAGTACAAGACGGCTGGCTCTTCACACTGCCTATGCTTTGAACCTTTCCCGTGAGACCGGTTTTAGATTCCGATGCTTCACTTCAGGTGTACTGTATCCCATGGACCTTCTTATTGACGACGAAACACAGAAATTGCATCGGAATTAAATGCAAAATGCACAATGCCGACTTAAGTACAACAAAACTAACACTTCTTACTGTCTATGTTTTGAACCACTCCTGTGACACTATTTACAGTTTCCGATACTTCACTTCAGGTTTACTGTATCCCTCGGACCTTCTTATTGAAGATGAAACATAGGAATTGCATCGGAATTTAATACAAAATGCACAATACCGACTTAAGCACAAGAAGACTGACTCTTGTTACTGTCTATGATTTGAACCATTCCTGTGACACTAGTTATAGATTCCGATGCTTCACTTTAGGTTTACTGTATCCCTCCGACCTCCTTATTGCCGATGAAACTCAGAAATTGCATTGGATTTAAATACAAAAGTCACAATGATGACTTAAGTACAAGAAAATTGTCTCTTCTTACTGTCTATGTTTTGAACCATTCCTGTGACACTAGTCATAGATTACGATGCTTCACTTCATGTTTACTGTATCCCTCTGACCTTCTTATTGATGACTAAACACAGAAATTGCATCGAAATTATATACAAAAGGCACAATGCATACTTAAGTACAAGAAAACTGACTCTTCTTACTGTCTATGTTTTGAACCATTCCTGTGACACTAGTTATAGATTCAGATGCTTCACTTCAGGTTTACTGTATCCCTCTGACCTTCTTATTGACGATGAAACACCGGAATTGCATCGGAATTAAATACAAAAGGCACAAAGCCGACGTAAGTACAAGTAAACAGACTCTTCTTACTGTCTATGTTTTGAACCGTTCCTGTGACACTAGTTATTTATTCCGATGCTTCGCTTCAGGTTTACTGTATCCCTCTGACCTTCTTATTGACGATGAAACACAGAAATTGCATCGGAAATAAATACAAAAGGCACAATGCCGACTCAAGTACAAGACGGCTGGCTCTTCACACTGCCTATGTTTGAACCTTTCCTGTGAGACCGGTTTTAGATTCCGATGCTTCACTTCAGGTGTACTGTATGCCATGGACCTTCTTATTGACGACTAAACACAGAAATTGCATCGGAATTAAATGCAAAAGGCACAATGCCGACTTAAGTACAAGAAAACTGACTATTCTTACTGTCTATGTTTTGAACCACTCCTGTGACACTATTTATAGTTTCCGATGCATCACTTCAGGTTTGCTGTATCCCTGGGACCTTCTTATTGAAGGTGAAACTTAGAAATTGCATCGGAATTCAACACAAGAGCACAATGCCGACTTAAGTACAAGAAGACTGACTCTTCTTACTGTCTATGATTTGAACCATTCCTGTGACACTAGTTATACATTCCGATGCTTCACTTTAGGTTTACTGTATCCCTCCGACCTCCTTATTGCCGATGAAACTCAGAAATTGGATCGGAATTAAATACAAAAGGCACAATGATGACTCAAGTACAAGAAAACTGACTCTTCTTACTGTGTATGTTTGAACAATTCCTGCGACACTAGTCATAGATTCCGATGTTTCACTTCATGTTTACTGGATCCCTCTGACCTTCTTATTGATGATTAAACACAGAAATTGCATCGAAATTATATACAAAAGGCACAATGCATACTTAAGTACAAGAAAACTGACTCTTCTTACTGTCTATGTTTTGAACCATTCCTGTGACACTAGTTATAGATTCTGATGCTTCACTTCAGGTGTTCTGTATCCCTCTGACCTTCTTATTGACGATGAAACACAGAAATTGCATCGGAATTAAATCCAAAAGGCACAATGCCTACGTAAGTACAAGATAACTGACTCTCCTTACTGTCTATGCTTTAAACCATTCCTGTGCCACTAGTTATAGATTCCGATGCTCCACATAGGGTTTATTGTATCCCTCTGACCTTCTTATTGACGATGAAACACAGATATTGCATCGAAATTAAATACAAAAGGCACAATGCCGACTTAAGTACATGAAGACTGGCTCTTCTTACTGTCTATCATTTGAACCGTTCCTGAGACACTAGTTATAGATTCAGATGCTTCACTTTAGGTTTACTGTATCCCTTGGACCTACATATTGTCGATGAAAGACAGAGACTGCATCGGAATTAAATAGAAAAGGCACAATGCCGACTTAGGTACAAGACGACTGACTCTTCCTACTGTCTATGATTTGAACCGTTCCTGTGACACTAGTTCTAGATACCGATGCTTCACTTCAGGTTTACTGTATCCCTCTGACCTTCTTATTGACGATGAAACACAGAAATTGCATCGGAATTAAATACAAAAGTCACAATGCCGACTTAAGTACACGAAGATTGACTCTTCTTTCTGACTATGTTCTGAACCCTTCCTGTGACACTAGTTGTAGATTCCCATGTTTCACTTCAGGTTTACTGTATCCCTCTCACCTTCTTATTGACGATGAAACACAGAAATTTCATCGGAATTAAATACAAAAGACACAATGCCCACTTAAGTACAAGAATTCTGACCCTTCTTACTGTCTTTGTTTTGAACCATTCCTGTGACCCTAGTTATAGATTCCGATGCTTCACTTCAAGCTTACTGTATCCCTCTGACAATCTTATAGACGATGAAACACAGAAATTTCATCGGAATTAAATACAAGAGGCTCAATGCCGTCTTAAGTACAAGAAGACTGACTCTTCTTACTGTCTACGTTTTGAACCACTCCTGTGACACTAGTTATAGTTTCCGATGCTTCACTTCATTTTTACTGTATCCCTCGGACCTTCTTATTGAAGATGAAACATAGAAATTGCATCGGAATTTAATACAAAAGGCACAATGCCGACTTAAGTACAAGAAGACTGACTCTTCTTACTGTCTATGTTTTGAACCATTCCTGTGACACTAGTTATAGATTCCGATGCTCCACTTTAAGGTTACTGTATCCCTCCGACCTCCTTATTGACGATGAAACTCAGAAATTGCATCAGAATTAAATACAAACGGCACAATGTCGACTTAAGTACATGAAAACTGACTCTTCTTACTGTCTATGTTTTAAACCATTCCTGTGACACTAGTTATATATTCCGATGCTTCACTTCAAGCTTACAGTATCCCTCTGACCTTCTTATTGACGATGAAACACAGAAATTGCATCGGAATTAAATACAAAAGGCACAATGCCCACTCAAATACAAGAAGACTGGCTCTTCATACTGTCTATGTTATGAACCTGTCCTGTGACACCGGTTTTAGATTCCGATCTTTCACTTCAGGTTTACTGTATCCCTTGGACCTTATCATTGACGACGGAACACAGAAATTGCATCGGAATTAAATTCAGTAGGCACAATGCCGACGTAAGTACAAGAAAACAGACTCTTCTTACTGTCTATGTTGTGAACCATTCCTGTGACACTAGATATAGATTCCGATGCTTCACTTCAAGCTTACAGTATCCCTCTGACCTTCTTATTGACGATGAAACACAGAAATTTCATGGGAATTAAATACAAAAGGCACAATGCCGACTTAAGTGCAAGAAAACTGACTCTTCTTACTGTCTATGTTTTGAACCACTCCTGTGACACTATTTATAGTTTCCGATGCTTCACTTCAGGTTTACTGTATCCCTCGGACCTTCTTATTGAAGATGAAACATAGAAATTGCATCGGAATTTAATACAAAAGGCACAATGCCGACTTAAGTACAAAAAGACAGACTCTTCTTACTGTCTATGATTTGAACCATTCCTGTGACACTAGTTATAGATTCCGATGCTTCACTTTAGGTTTACTGTATCCCTCCGACCTCCTTATTGCCGATGAAACTCAGAAATTGCATCGGAATTAAATACAAAAGCACAATGATGACTTAAGTACAAGAAAACTGACTCTTCTTACTGTCTATGTTGTGAACCATTCCTGTGACAGTAGTCATAGATTCCGATGTTTCACTTCATGTTTACTGTATCCCTCTGACCTTCTTATTGATGACTAAACACAGAAATTGCATCGAAAATATATACAAAAGGCACAATGCATGCTTAAGTACAAGAAACCTGACTCTTCTTACTGTCTGTTTTGAACCATTCCTGTGACACTAGTTATAGATTCTGATGCTTCACTTCAGGTTTACTGTATCCCTCTGACCTTCTTATTGACGATGAAACACAGGAATTGCATCGGAATTAAATACAAAAGGCACAATGCCGAAGTAAGTACAAGTAAACAGACTCTCCTTACTGTCTATGATTTGATCCATTCCTGTGACACTAGTTATTTATTCCGATGCTTCACTTCAGGTTTACTGTATCCCTCTGACCTTCTTATTGACGATGGAACACAGAAATTGCATCGGAATTAAATACAAAAGGCACAATGCCGACTTAAGTACAAGACGGCTGGCTCTTCACACTGCCTATGTTTTGAACCTTTCCTGTGAGACCGGTTTTAGATTCCGATGCTTCACTTCAGGTGTACTGTATCCCATGGACCATCTTATTGACGACGAAACACAGAAATTGCATCGGAATTAAATGCAAAAGGCACAATGCCGACTTAAGTACAAGAAAACTGACTCTTCTTACTGTCTATGTTTTGAACCACTCCTGTGACACTATTTATAGTTTCCGATACTTCACTTCAGGTTTACTGTATCCCTCGGACCTTCTTATTGAAGATGAAACATAGAAATTGCATCGGAATTTAATACAAAAGGCACAATACCGACTTAAGTACAAGAAGACTGACTCTTCTTACTGTCTATGATTTGAACCATTCCTGTGACACTAGTTATAGATTCCGATGCTTCACTTTAGGTTTACTGTATCCCTCCGACCTCCTTATTGCCGATGAAACTCAGAAATTGCATCGGAATTAAATACAAAAGTCACAATGATGACTTAAGTACAAGAAAATTGACTCTTCTTACTGTCTATGTTTTGAACCATTGCTGTGACACTAGTCATAGATTCCGATGCTTCACTTCATGTTTCCTGTATCCCTCTGACCTTCTTATTGATGACTAAACACAGAAATTGCATCGCAATTATATACAAAAGGCACAATGCATACTTAAGTACAAGAAAAGTGACTCTTCTTACTGTCTATGTTTTGAACCATTCCTGTGACACTAGTTATAGGTTCAGATGCTTCACTTCAGGTTTACTGTATCCCTCTGACCTTCTTATTGACGATGAAACACAGGAATTGCATCGGAACTAAATACAAAAGGCACAAAGGCAACGTAAGTACAAGTAAACAGACTCTTCTTACTGTCTATGTCTTGAACCGTTCCTGTGACACTAGTTATTTATTCCGATGCTTCACTTCAGGTTTACTGTATCCCTCTGACCTTCTTATTGACGATGAAACACAGAAATTGCATCGGAAATAAATACAAAAGGCACAATGCCGACTTAGGTACAAGACGGCTGGCTCTTCACACTGCCTATGTTTTGAACCTTTCCTGTGAGACCGGTTTTAGATTCCGATGCTTCACTTCAGGTGTACTGTATCCCATGGACCTTCTTATTGACGACTAAACACAGAAATTGCATCGGAATTAATTGCAAAAGGCACAATGCCGACTTACGTACAAGAAAACTGACTATTCTTACTGTCTATGATTTCAACCATTCCTGTGACACTAGTTATAGATTCAGATGCTTCACATTAGGTTTACTGTATCCCTCCGACCTCCTTATTGCCGATGATACTCAGAAATTGCATCGGAATTAAATACAAAAGCACAATGATGACTTAAGTACAAGAAAACTGACTCTCCTTACTGTCTATGCTTTGAACAAATCCTGTGCCACTACTTATAGATTCCGATGTTTCACTTCATGTTTACTGTATCCCCCTGACCTTCTTATTGACGATGAAACACAGAAATTGCATCGAAATTATATACAAAAGGCACAATGCCTTCTTAAGTACAAGAAAACTGACTCTTCTTACTGTCTATGTTTTGAACGATTCCTGTGACACTAGTTATAGATTATGGTGCTTATCTTCAGGTGTACTGTATCCCTCTGACCTTCTTATTGACGATGAAACACAGAAATTGCATCGGAATTAAATACAAAAGGCACAATGCCTACTTAAGTACAAGATAACTGACTCTCCTTACTATCTATGTTTTGAACCATTCCTGTGCCACTAGTTATAGATTCCGATGCTTCACATCAGGTTTATTGTATCCCTCTGAGCTTCTTATTGACGATGAAACACGGATATTGCAACGGAATTAAATACAAAAGGCACAATGCCATCTTAAGTACAAGAAAACTGACTCTTCTTACTGTCTATGTTTTGAACCCTTCCTGTGACACTAGTTATAGATTTCGATGCTTTACTTCAGGTATACTGTATCCCTATGACCTTCTTATTGACGATGAAACACAGAAATTTCATCGAAATTAAATACAAAAGACACAATGAACACTGAAGTACAAGAAATCTGACTCTTCTTACTGTCTATGTTTTGAACCATTCCTGTAACTCTAGTTATATATTCCGATGCTTCACTTCAAACTTACCTTATCCCTCTGACCTTCTTATTGACGATGAAACACAGAAATTGCATCGGAATTAAATACAAAAGTCTCAATGCCGTCTTAAGTACAAGAAAACTGACTCTGCTTACTGTCTATGTTTTAACCATTCCTGTGACACTAGTTATAGATCCCGATGCATCACTTCAGGTTTACTGTATCCCTCTGACCTTCTAATTGACGATGAAACACAGAAATTTCATCGGAATTAAATACAAAAGGCACAATGCCCACTCAAATACAAGAAGACTGGCTCTTCATAAAGTCTATGTTATGAACCAGTCCTGTGACACCGGTTTTAGATTCCGATGTTTCACTTCAGGTTTACTGTATCCCTTGGACCTTATCATTGACGACGAAACACAGAAATTGCATCGGAATTAAATTCAATAGGCACAATGCCGACTTAAGTACAAGAAAACAGACTCTTCTTACTGTCTATGTTGTGAACCATTCCTGTGAGACTAGATATAGATTCCGATGCTTCACTTCAAGCTTACAGTATCCCTCTGACCTTCTTATTGACGATGAAACACAGAAATTTCATGGGAATTAAATACAAAAGGCACATTGCCGACTTAAGTACAAGAAAACTGACTCTTCTTACTGTCTATGTTTTGAACCACTCCTGTGACACTATAATAGTTTCCGATGCTTCACTTCAGGTTTACTGTATCCCTCGGACCTTCTTATTGAAGATGAAACATAGGAATTGCATCGGAATTTAATACAAAAGGCACAATGCCGACTTAAGTACAAGAAGACTGACTCTTCTTACTGTCTATGATTTGAACCATTCCTGTGACACTAGTTATAGATTCAGATGCTTCACTTTAGGTTTACTGTATCCCTCCGACCTCCTTATTGCCGATGATACTCAGAAATTGCATCGGAATTAAATACAAAAGCACTATGATGACTTAAGTACAAGAAAACTGACTCTTCGTACTGTCTATGTTTTGAACCATTCATGTGACAGTAGTCATAGATTCCGATGCTTCACTTCATGTTTACTGTATCCCTCTGACCTTCTTATTGATGACTAAACACAGAAATTGCATCGAAATTATATACAAAAGGCACAATGCATACTTAAGTACAAGAAATCTGACTCTTCTTACTGTCTGTTTTGAACCATTCCTGTGACACTAGTTATAGATTCTGATGCTTCACTTCAGGTTTACTGTATCCCTCTGACCTTCTTATTGATGACTAAACACAGAAATTGCATCGAAATTATATACAAAAGGCACAATGCATACTTAAGTACAAGAAAACTGACTCTTCTTACTGTCTATGTTTTGAACCATTCCTGTGACACTAGTTATAGATTCAGATGCTTCACTTCAGGTTTACTGTATCCCTCTGACCTTCTTATTGACGATGAAACACCGGAATTGCATCGGAATTAAATACAAAAGGCACAAAGCCGAAGTAAGTACAAGTAAACAGACTCTTCTTACTGTCTATGTTTTTAACCGTTCCTGTGACACTAGTTATTTATTCCGATGCTTCGCTTCAGGTTTACTGTATCCCTCTGACCTTCTTATTGACGATGAAACACAGAAATTGCATCGGAAATAAATACAAAAGGCACAATGCCGACTCAAGTACAAGACGGCTGGCTCTTCACACTGCCTATGTTTGAACCTTTCCTGTGAGACCGGTTTTAGATTCCGATGCTTCACTTCAGGTGTACTGTATCCCATGGACCTTCTTATTGACGACTAAACACAGAAATTGCATCGGAATTAAATGCAAAAGGCACAATGCCGACTTAAGTACAAGAAAACTGACTATTCTTACTGTCTATGTTTTGAACCACTCCTGTGACACTATTTATAGTTTCCGATGCATCACTTCAGGTTTGCTGTATCCCTGGGACCTTCTTATTGAAGATGAAACTTAGAAATTGCATCGGAATTTAACACAAGAGCACAATGCCGACTTAAGTACAAGAAGACTGACTCTTCTTACTGTCTATGATTTGAACCATTCCTGTGACACAAGTTATAGATTCCGATGCTTCACTTTAGGTTTACTGTATCCCCCCGACCTCCTTATTGACGATGAAACTCAGAAATTGCACCGGAATTAAATACAAAATTCACAATGATGAATTAAGTACATGAAAACTGACTCTTCTTACTGTCTATGTTTGAACCATTCCTGTGACACTAGTCATAGATTCCGATGCTTCACTTCATGTTTACTGTATCCCTCTGACCTTCTTATTGATGACTAAACACAGAAATTGCGTCGAAATTATATAGAAAAGGCACAATGCATACTTAAGTACAAGAAAACTGACTCTTCTTACTGTCTATGTTTTGAACCATTCCTGTGACACTAGTCATAGATTCCGATGCTTCACTTCATGTTTACTGTATCCCTCTGACCTTCTTATTGACGATGAAACCCAGATATTGCAACGAAATTATATACAAAAGGCACAATGCCTACTTAGGTACAAGAAAACTGACTCTTCTGACTGTCTATGTTTTGAACCATTCCTGTGACACTAGTTATAGATTCCGATGCTTCACTTCAAGTTTACTGTATCCCTCTGACCTTCTTATTGACGATGAAACACAGAAATTTCATCGGAATTAAATACAAAAGACACAATGCCCACTTAAGTACAAGAAATCTGACTCTTCTTACTGTCTATGTTTTGAAACATTCCTGTGATACTAGTTATATATTCCGATGCATCACTTCAAGCTGACTGTATCCCTCTGACCTTCTTATTCACGATGAAACACAGAAATTGCATCGGAATTAAATACAGAAGGCTCAATGCCGTCTTAAGTACAAGAACACTGACTCTTCTTACTGTCTATGATTTGAACCATTCCTGTGACACTAGTTATAGATTACGATTCTTCACTTCAGGGTTACTGAATCCCGATGACCTTCTTATTGACGATGAAACACAGAAATTGCATAGGAAATAAATACAAAAGGCACAATGCCGACTCAAATACAAGAAGACTGGCTCTTCTTACTTTCAATGTTTTGAACCATTCCTGTGACACTAGTTATAGATTCCGATGCTTCACTTCAGGTTTACTGTATCCCTCTGACCTTCTTATTGACGATGAAACACATGAATTGCATCGGAATTAAATACAAAAGGCACAATGCCGACTTATGTACAAGAAAACTGACTCTCCTGACTGTCTATGTTTTGAACCAATCCTGTGCCACTAGTTATAGATTCCGATGCTTCACATAGGGTTTATTGTATCCCTCTGACCTTCTTATTGACGATGAAACACAGATATTGCATCGGAATTAAATACAAAAGGCACAATGCCGACTTAAGTACAAGAAGACTGACTCTTCTTACTGACTATGATTTGAACCATAATTGTGACACTAGTTCTAGATTCCGATGCTTCACTTCAGGTTTACTGTATCCCTCTGTCCTTCTTATTGACGATGAAACACAGATATTGCATCGGAATTAAGTACAAAAGTCACAATGCCGACTTCAGTACACGAAGATTGACTCTTCTTTCTGACTATCTTTTGAACCTTTCCTGTGACACTAGTTATAGATTCCCATGCTTCACTTCAGGTTTACTGTATCCCTCTGACCTTCTTATTGACGATGAAACACAGAAATTGCATCGGAATTAAATACAAAAGGCTCAATGCCGTCTTAAGTACAAGAAGACTGACTCTTCTTACTGTCTATGTTTGAATCATTCCTGTGACACTAGTTATAGATTCCGATGCATCACTTTAGGGTTACTGTATCCCTCCGACCTCCTTATTGACGATGAAACTCAGAAATTGCATCGGAATTAAATACAAAAGGCACAATGTCGACTTAAGTACAAGAAAACTGACTCTTCTTACTGTCTATGTTTTGAACCATTCCTGTGACACTAGTCATAGATTCCGATGCTTCACTTCGTGTTTACTGTATCCCTCTGACCTTCTTATTGACGATGAAACACAGAAATTGCATCGAAATTATATACAAAAGGCACAATGCCTACTTAAGTACAAGAAAACTGACTCTTCTTACTGTCTATGCTTTGAGCGATTCCTGTGACACTAGTTATAGATTATGGTGCTTCACTTCAGGTGTACTGTATCCCTCTGACCTTCTTATTGACGATGAAACACAGAAATTGCATCGGAATTAAGTACAAAAGGCACAATGCCTACTTAAGTACAAGAAATCTGACTCTTCTTACTGTCTATGTTTTGAACCATTCCTGTAACACTAGTTATATATTCCGATGCTTCACTTCAAGCTTACTGTATCCCTCTGACCTTCTTATTGACGATGAAACACAGAAATTGCATCGGAATTAAATACAAAAGGCTCAATGCCGTCTTAAGTACAAGAAGACTGACTCTTCTTACTGTCTATGTTTGAATCATTCCTGTGACACTAGTTATAGATTCCGATGCATCACTTTAGGGTTACTGTATCCCTCCGACCTCCTTATTGACGATGAAACTCAGAAATTGCATCGGAATTAAATACAAAAGGCACAATGTCGACTTAAGTACAAGAAAACTGACTCTTCTTACTGTCTATGTTTTGAACCATTCCTGTGACACTAGTCATAGATTCCGATGCTTCACTTCGTGTTTACTGTATCCCTCTGACCTTCTTATTGACGATGAAACACAGAAATTGCATCGAAATTATATACAAAAGGCACAATGCCTACTTAAGTACAAGAAAACTGACTCTTCTTACTGTCTATGCTTTGAGCGATTCCTGTGACACTAGTTATAGATTATGGTGCTTCACTTCAGGTGTACTGTATCCCTCTGACCTTCTTATTGACGATGAAACACAGAAATTGCATCGGAATTAAGTACAAAAGGCACAATGCCTACTTAAGTACAAGAAATCTGACTCTTCTTACTGTCTATGTTTTGAACCATTCCTGTAACACTAGTTATATATTCCGATGCTTCACTTCAAGCTTACTGTATCCCTCTGACCTTCTTATTGACGATGAAACACAGAAATTGCATCGGAATTAAATACAAAAGGCACAATGCCGTCTTAAGTACAAGAAGACTGACTCTTCTTACTGTCTATGCTGAACCTTTCCAGTGACACTAGTTATTGATTCCGATGCTTCACTTCAAGTTTACTGTATACCTCTGACCTTCTTATTGACGACGAAACACAGATATTGCATCGGAATTAAATACAAAAGGCACAATGCCGACTTAAGTACAAGAAAACTGAATCCTCTTACTGGCTATGTTTTGAACCATTCCTGTTACACTAGTTATAGATTCCGATGCTTCACTTCAGGTTTATTGTATCCCTGTGACATTCTTATTGACGATGAAACACAGAAATTGCATCGGAATTAAATACAAAAGGCACAATGCCGACTTAAGTACAAGAAAACTGACTCTTCTTACTGTCTATGTTTTGAACCACTCCTGTGACACTAGTTATAGTTTCCGATGCTTCACTTCAGGTTTACTGTATCCCTCGGACCTTCTTATAGAAGATGAAACATAGAAATTGCATCGGAATTTAATACAAAAGGCACAATGCCGACTTAAGTACATGAAAACTGACTCTTCTTACTGTCTATGTTTTGAACCATTCCTGTGACATTAGTTATAGATTATGATGCTTCACTTCAGGTGTACTGTATCCCTCTGACCTTCTTATTGACGATGAAACACTGAAATTGCATCGGAATTAAATACTAAAGGCACAATGCCTACTTAAGTACAAGATAACTGAGCCTCCTTACTGTCTATGCTTTGAACCATTCCTGTGCCACTAGTTATAGATTCCGATGCTTCACATCTGGTTTATTGTATCCCTCTGACCTTCTTATTGACGATGAAACACAGATATTGCATCGGAATTAAATACAAAAGGCACAATGCCGTCTTAAGTACAAGAAAACTGACTCTTCTTACTGTCTATGCTTTGAACCATTCCTGTGACACTAGTTATAGATTCCGATGCTTTACTTCAGGTTTACTGTATCCCTATGACCTTCTTATTGACGATGAAACACAGAAATATCACCGGAATTAAATACAAAAGACACAATGCCCACTTAAGTAAAAGAAATCTGACTCTTCTTACTGTCTATGCTTTGAACCATTCCTGTGACACTAGTTATATATTCCGATGCTTCACTTCAAGCTTACTGTATCCCTCCGACCTTCTTATTGACGATGAAACACAGAAATTGCATCGGAATTAAATTTAAAAGTCTCAATGCCGTCTTAAGTACAAGAAGTCTGACTCATCTTACGGACTATGTTTTAACCATTCCTGTGACACTAGTTATAGTTTCCGATGCTTCACTTCAGGTTTACTGTATCCCTCTTTCCTTCTTTTTGACGAGGAAACACAGAAATTGCATCGGAATTAAATACAAAAGGCACAATGCTGACTTAAGTACAAGAAAGCTGACTCTTGTTACTGTCTATGTTTTGAACCATTCCTGTGACACTAGTTATAGTTTCCGATGCTTCACTTCAGGTTTACCGTATCCCTCTGACCTTGTTGTTGACGATGAAACACAGAAATTGCATCGGAATTAAATCGAAAAGGCACAATGCCGACTTAAGTACACGAAAACTGACTCTTCTTATTGTCTGTGTTTGAACCATTCCTGTGACTCTAGTTATAGATTTCGATGCTTTACCTCAGGTTTACTGTATCCCTCTGACTTTCTTATTGACGATGAAACACAGAAATTGCAACGGAATTAAATACAAAAGGCACAATGCCGACGTAAGTACAAGAAAACTGACTTTTCTTACTGTCTATGCTTTGAACCATTCCTGTGACACTACTTATAGATTCCGATGCTTCACTTCAGGTTTACTTTATCCCTCTGACCTTCTTATTGACGGTGAAACACAGAAATTGCATCGGAATTAAATACAAAAGGCACAATGTCGACTTAAGTACAAGAAAACTGACTCTTCTTACTGTCTATGTTTTGAACCAATCATGTGACACTAGTTATAGATACCGATGCTTCACTTCAGGTTAAATGTATCCATTGGTCCTTCTTATTGACGACGAAACACAGAATTTGCATCGGAATTAAGTTCAATAATCACAATGCCGACTTAAGTACAAGAAAACAGACTCTTCTTACTGTCTATGTTTTGAACCATTCCTGTGACACTAGATATAGATTCCGATGCTTCAATTCAGGTTACTGTATCCCTCTGACCTTCTTATTGACGATGAAACACAGGAATTGCATCGGAATTAAATACAAAAGGCACAATGCCGACTCAAGTACAAGAAGGCTGGCTCTTCTTACTGTCTATGTTTTGAACCTTTCCTGTGAGACCTGTTTTTGATTCCGATGCTTCACTTCAGATTTACAGTATCCCATGGACCTTCTTATTAACCACGACACACAGAAATTGCATCGCAAATAATTACAAAAGGCACAATGCCTACTTAAGTACAAGAAAAGTGACTCATCTTACTGTCTATGTTTTGAACCATTCCTGTGACTCTAGTTACAGATGCCGATGCTTCACTTCAGGTTTGCTGTACCCTCTGACGATCTTATTGACGATGAAACACAGAAATTGCATCGGAATTAAATACAAAAGGGACAATGCCAACTTAAGTACAAGAAAACTGACTCTTCTTACTGTCTATGTTTTGAACCATTCATGTGACACTAGTTATAGATTCCGATGCTTCACTTCAGGTTTAATGTATCCATTGGACCTTCTTATTGACGACGGCACACAGAATTTGCATCGGAATTAAATTCAATAATCACAACGGCGACTTAAGTACAAGAAAACAGACTCTTCTTACTGTCTATGTTTTGAACCATTCCTGTGACACTAGATATTGATTCCGATGCTTCACTTTAGGTTACTGTATCCCTCTGACCTTCTTATTGACGATGAAACACAGAAATTGCGTCGGAATTAAATACAAAAGGCACAATGCCGACTTAAGTACAAGAAAACTGACTCTTCTTACTGTCTATGTTTTGAACCATTCCAGTGACATTAGTTATAGATTCCGATGCTTCACTTCAGGTTTACTGTATCCCTCTGACCTTCTTATTGACGATGAAACACTGATATTGCATCGGAATTAAATACAAAAGGCACAATGCCGACTTAAGTACAAGAAAACTGAATCTTCTTACTGTCTATGTTTTGAACCATTCCTGTGACACTAGTTATAGATTACGATGGTTCACTTTAGGTTTACTATATCCCACTGACCTTCTGATTGACGATGAAACACAAAAATTGCATCGGAATTACATACAAAAGTCTCAATGCCGACTGAAGTACAAGAAGACTGACTCCTCTTCCTGTCTATGTTTTGAACCATTCCTGTGACACTAGTTATAGATTCCGATGCTTCACTTTAGGTTTACTGTATCAGTCCGACCTCCTTATTGACGATGAAACACAGAAATTGCATCGGAATTAAGTACAAAAGGCACAATGATGACTTAAGTACAAGAAACAGACTCTTCTTACTGTCTATGTTTTGAACCATTCCTGTGACACTAGTTATAGATTCGGATGCCTCACTTCAGGTTTACTGTATCCCTCTGATCTTCTTGTTGCCGATGAAACACAGATATTGCATCGGAATTAAATACAAAAGGCACAATGCCGACTTAAGTACAAGAAAACTGAATCTTGTTACTGTCTATGTTATGAACTTTTCCTGTGACACCGGTTTTAGATTCGGATGTTTCACTTTAGGTTTACTGTATCCCTTGGACCTTATCATTGACGATGAAACACAGAAATTGCATCGGAATTAAATACAAAAGGCACAATGCCGACTTAAGTACAAGTAAACAGTCTCTTCTTACTGTCTATGTTTTGAACCATTCCTGTGACACTAGTTATTTATTCCAATGTTTCACTTCAGGTTTACTGTATCCCTCTGACCTTCTTATTGACGATGAAACACAGAAATTGCATCGGAATTAAATACAAAAGGCACAATGCCGACTTAAGTAAAAGAAAACTGACTCTCCTTACTGTCTATGTTTTGAACCATTCATGTGACACTAGTTATAGATTCCGATGCTTCACTTCAGGTTTAATGTATCCCTTGGACCTTCTTATTGACAACGAAACACAGAATTTGCATCGGAATTAAATTCTATAGGCACAATGCCGACTTAAGTACTAGAAAACAGACTCTTCTTACTGTCTATGGTTTGAACCATATCTGTGACACTAGATATAGATTCCGATGCTTCACTTCAGGTTTACTGTATCCCTCTTACCTTCTTATTGACGATGAAAAACAGGAATTGCATCGGAATTAAATACAAAAGGCACAATGCCGACTTAAGTACAAGTAGACAGACTCTTCTTACAGTCTATGTTTGAACCATTCCTGTGACACTAGTTATTTATTAGGATGCTTCACTTCAGGTTCACTGTATCCCTCTGACCATCTTATTGACGATGAAACACAGAAATTGCATCGGAATTAAATACAAAAGGCACAATGCCGACTCAAGTACAAGAAGGCTGGCCCTTCATACTGTCTATGTTTTGGACCTCTCCTGTGAGACCGGTTTTAGATTCCGATGCTTCATTTCAGGTGTACTGTATCCCATGGACCTTCTTATTGACGACGAAAGACAGAAATTGCATCGGAATGAAAGACAAAAGGCCCAATGCCGAATTAAGTACAAGAAAACTGACTCTTGTTACTGTCTATGCTTTGAACCACTCCTGTGACACTAGTTATAGTTTCCGATGCTTCACTTCAGGTTTACTGTATCCCTCGGACCTTCTTATTGAAGATGAAACATAGAAATTGCATCGGAAATTAATACAAAAGGCACAATGAAGACTTAAGTACAAGAAGGCTGACTCTTCTTACTGACTATGATTTGAACCGTTCCTGTGACACTAGTTATAGATTCAAATGCTTCACTTCAGGTTTAATGTATCCCTTTTACCTACATATTGTTGATGAAACACAGAAATTGCATCGGAATTTAATAGAAAAGGCCCAATGCCGACTTAGGTACAAGAAGACTGACTCTTTCTAATGTCTATGATTTGAACCATTCCTGTGACACTAGTTCTAGATTCCGATGCTTCACTTCAAGCTTTCTTTATCCCTCTGACCGTCTTATTGACGATGAAACACAGAAATTGCATCGGAATTAAATACAATAGGCACAATGCCGACTCAAATACAAGAAGACTGGCTCTTCTTACTGTCTATGTTATGAACCTTTCCTGTGACACAGGTTGTAGATTCCGATGTTTCTCTTCATGTTTACTGTATCCCTAGGAACTTGTCATTGACGACGAAACACAGAAATTGCATCGGAATTAAATACAAAAGACACAATGCCGACTTATGTACAAGTAAACAGTCTCTTCTTACTGTCTATGTTTTGAACCATTCCTGTGACACTAGTTGTTTATTCCGATGCTTCACTTCAGGTTTACTGTATCCCTCTGACCTTCTTATTGACGATGAAACACAGAAATTGCATCGGAATTAAATACAAAAGGCACAATGCAGACTCAAATACAAGAAGACTGGCACTTCTTACTGTCTATGTTATGAACCTCTCCTGTGACACCGGTTTTAGATTCCGATGTTTCACTTCCGGTTAACAGCATGCCTTGGACCTTATCATTGACGACGAAACACAGAAATTGCATCGGAATTAAATACAAAAGGCACAATGCCGACTTAAATACAAGAAAACTGACTCTTCTTACTTTCTATGTTTTGAACCATTCCTGTGACACTAGTTATAGATTCCGATGCTTCACTTCAGGTTTACTGTATCCCTCTGACATCCGTATTGACGAAGAAGCACAGAAATTGCATCGGAATTAAATACAAAAGGCCCAATGCCGACTTAAGTACAAGAAAACTGACTCTTCTTACTGTCTATGTTTTGAACCACTCCTGTCACACTAGTTATAGTTTCTGATGCTTCACTTCAGGTTTACTGTATCTCTCGGACCTTCTTGTTGAAGATGAAACATTGAAATTGCATCGGAAATTAATACAAAAGGCACAATGGAGACTTAAGTACAAGAACGCTGACTCTTCTTACTGACTATGATTTGAACCGTCCCTGTGACACTAGTTATAGATTCAGATGCTTCACTTCAGGTTTAATGTATCCCTTTTACCTACATATTGTTGATGAAACACAGAAATTGCATCGGAATTAAATAGAAAAGGCACAATGCCGACTTAGGTACAAGAAGACTGACCCTTTCTAATGTCTATGATTTGAACCATTCCTGTGACACTAGTTCTAGATTCCGATGCTTCACTTGAAGCATTCTGTATCCCTCTGACCGTCTTATTGACGATGAAACACAGAAATTTTATCGGAATTTAATAGAAAAGACACAATGCCAACTTAAGTACAAGAAATGTGACTCTTCTTACTGTCTACGCTTTTAACCATTCCTGTGACACTATTTAAATATTCCTATGCTTCACTTCAAGCTTACTGTATCCCTCTGACCTTCTTATTGACGATGAAACACAGAAATTGCATCGGAATTAAATACAAAAGGTCAATGCCGTCTTAAGTGCAAGAAGACTGACTCTTCTTACTCTCTATGTTTTGAACCATTGCTGTTACACTAGTTATAGATTCCGATTCTTCACTTCAGGTTTACTGAATCCCGCTGACCCTCTTATTGACGATGAAACACAGAAATTGCATCGGAATTAAATACAATTGGCACAATACCGACTCAAATACAAGAAGACTGGCTCTTCTTGCTGTCTATGTTATGAACCTTTCCTGTGACACAGGTTGTAGATTCCGATGTTTCACTTCATGTTTACTGTATCCCTAGGACCTTGTCATTGACGACGAAACACAGAAATTGCATCAGAATTAAATACAAAAGGCACAATGCCGACTTAAGTACAAGTAAACAGTCTCTTCTTACTGTCTATGTTTTGAACCATTCTTGTGACACTAGTTATTTATTCCGATGCTTCACTTCAGGTTTACTGTATCCCTCTGACCTTCGTATTGACGATGAAACACAGACATTGCATCGGAATTAAATACAAAAGGCACAATGCCAACTCAAATACAAGAAGACTGGCACTTCTTACTGTCTATGTTATGAACCTTTCCTGTGACACCGGTTTTAGAATCCGATGTTTCACTTCAGGTTAACAACATCCCTTGGACCTTATCATTGACGACGAAACACAGAAATTGCATCGGAATTAAATACAAAAGGCACAATGCCGACTTAAATACAAGAAAACTGACTCTTCTTACTTTCTATGTTATAACCATTCCTGTGACACTAGTTATAGATTCCGATGCTTCACTTCAGGTATAGTGTATCCCTCTGTCCTTCTTATTGACGATGAAACACAGTAATCTCATCGGAATTAAATACAAAGGGCACAATTCCGTCCTAAGTACAAGAAAACTGACCCTTGTTACTGTCTATGCTTTGAACCATTCCTGTGACACTAGTTATAGATTCCGATGCTTCACTTCAGGTTTTCCGTATCGCTCTGACATTCTTATTCACGATGAAACACAGAAATTGCATCGGAATTAAATAGAAAAGTCACAATGCCGTCTTAAGTACACGAAAACTGACTCTTCTTATTGTCTATGTTTGATGCATTCCTGTGGCACTAGTTATAGATTCCGATGCTTCACTTCAGGTTTACAGTATCCCTCTGACCTTATATTGACGATGAAACACAGAAATTGCATCGGAATTAAATACAAAATGCACAATGCCGACTTAAGTACAAGAAGACTGTCTCATGTTACTCACTACGTTTTCAACCATTCCTGTGACACTATTTATGGATTCCGATGCTCGACTTTACGTTCACTGCCTCCCTCTGACCTTCTTATTGGCGATGAAACACAGAAATTGCGTCGGAATTAAATACAAAATGCACAATGCCAACTTAAGTACAATGAAACTGAATCTTCTTACTGTCTATGTTTTGAACCATTCCTGTGACACTAGTTATAGATTCCGAAGCTTCACTTCAGGTTTACTATATCCCTCTGACCTTCTTATAGACGATGAAACACAGAAATTGCATCGGAATTAAATACAAAAGGCACAATGCCGACTTAAGTACAAGAAAACTGACTCTTCTTACTGTCTATGTTTTGAACCACTCCTGTGACACTAGTTATAGTTTCCGATGCTTCACTTCAGGTTTACTGTATCCCTTGGACCTTCTTATTGAAGATGAAACATAAAATTGCATCGGAATTTAATACAAAAGGAAAAATGCCGACTTAAGTACAAGAGGACTGACTCTTCTTAATGTCTATGTTTTGCACCATTCCTGTGACACTAGTTATAGATTCCGATGCTTCACTTTAGGTTTACTGTATCCCTCCGACCTCCTTATTGACGATGAAACTCCGAAATTGCACCAGAATTAAATACAAAAGGCACAGTGACGACTTAAGTACAAGAAAACTGACTCTTCTTACTGTCTATGTTTGAACCATTCCTGTGACACTAGTTATAGATTCCGATGCTTCACTTCAGGTTTACTGTATCCCTCTGACCTTCTTATTGACGATAAATCACAAAAATTGCAACGGAATTAAATACAAAAGGCACAATGCCGACTTAAGTACAAGAAAACTGACTCTTCTTACTGTCTATGTTTTAACCATTCCTGTGACACTAGTTATAGATTCCAATGCTTCACTTCAGGTTTACTGTATCCCTCTGTCCTTCTTATTGACGAGGAAACACAGAAATTGCATCGGAATTAAATACAAAAGGTCCAATGCCGACTTAAGTACAAGAAAACTGAACCTTCTTTCTGTCTATGTTTTGAACCATTCCTGTGACACTTGTTATACATTCCGATGCTTCACTTCAGGTTTACTGTATCCCTCTGACATTCTTATTGACGATGAAACACAGAAATTTCATCGGAATTAAATACAAAAGGCACAATTCCGTCTTAAGTACAAGAAAACTGACTCTTGTTACTGTCTATGTTTTGAACCATTCCTGTGACACTAATTATAGATTCCGATGCTTCACTTCAGGTTTACCGTATCCCTCTGACCTTCTTATTGATGATGAAACACAGAAATTGCATCGGAATTAAATAGAAAAGGTACAATGCCGACTTAAGTACACGAAAACTGACTCTTCTTATTGTCTATGTTTGAAACATTCCTGTGACACTAGTTATAGATCCCGATGCTTCACTTCAGGTTTACTGTATTCCTCTGACCTTTACATTGACGATGAAACACAGAAATTGCATCGGAATTAACACAAAACGCACAATGCCGACTTAAGTACTAGATAACTGACTCTTCTTACTGTCTAAGTTTTGAACCATTCCTGTGACACTAGCTATAGATTCCGATGCTTCACTTCAGGTTTACTGTATCCCTCTGACCTTCTTATTGACGATGGAACAGAGAAATTGCATCGGAATTAAATACAAAAGGCACAATGCCGGCTTTAGTTCAAGAAAACTGACTCTTCTTACTAGCTATGTTTTGAACCATTCCTGTGACACTAGTTATAGACTCCAATGCTTCACTTCAGGTTTACTGTGTCCCTCTGACCTTCTTATTGACGATGAAACACAGAAATTGCATCGGAATTATATACAAAAGGCACAATGCCTAACTAAGTACAAGAAAACTGACTCTTCTTACTGTCTATGCTTTGAACCATTCATGTGACACTAGTTATAGATTCCGATGCTTCACTTCAGGTTTAATGTATCCCTTGGACCTTCTTAATGACGACGAAACACAGAATTTGCATCGGAATTAAATTCAAAAGGAACAATGCCAACTTAAGTACAAGAAGACTGACCCTTCTTACTGTCTATGTTTTGAACCATTCCTGTGACACTAGTTATAGATTCCGATGCTTCACTTCAGGTTTACTGTATCCCTCTGACCTTCTTACTGACGAGGAAACACCGAAATTGCATCGGAATTAAATAGAAACGCTACTATGCCTACTTAAGTTTAAGAAGACTGACTCTTCTTACTGGCAATATTTTGAACCATTCCTGTGACACTAGTTATAGATTCCGATGCTTGACTTCAGTTTTACTGTATCCCTTGGACCTTCTTATTGACGATGAAACACAGAATTGCATCGGAATTCAATACAAAAGGCACAATGCCGACTTAAGTACAAGAAGACTGGCCCTTCTTACTGTCTATGTTTTGAACCATTCCTGTGACACTAGTTATAGATTCCGATGCTTCACTTCAGGTTTACTGTATCCCTCTGACCTTCTTACTGACGAGGAAACACCGAAATTGCATCGGAATTAAATAGAAACGCTACTATGCCTACTTAAGTTTAAGAAGACTGACTCTTCTTACTGGCTATATTTTGAACCATTCCTGTGACACTAGTTATAGATTCCGATGCTTCACTTCAGGTTTACTGCATCCCTTGGACCTTCTTATTGACGATGAAACACAGAAATTGCATCGCAATTAAATACAAAAGGCACAATGCCGACTTAAGTACAAGAAGACTGACTCTTCATGCTGGCTATATTTTGAACCATTCCTGTGACACTAGTTATAGATTCCGATGCTTGACTTCAGTTTTACTGTATCCCTTGGACCTTCTTATTGACGACGAAACACAGAATTGCATCGGAATTAAATACAAAAGGCACAATGCAGACTTTAGTAAAAGAAAACTGACTCTTCATACTGGCTATATTTTGAACCATTTCTGTGACACTAGTTACAGATTCCGATGCTTGACTTCAGTTTTACTGTATCTCTTGGACCTTCTTATTGACGATGAAACACAGAATTGTATCGGAATTAAATACAAAAGGCACAATGCAGACTTAAGTACAAGAAGACTGACCCTTCTTACTGTCTATGTTTTGAACCATTCCTGTGACACTAGTTATAGATTCCGATGCTTCACTTCAGGTTTACTGTATCCCTCTGACCTTCTTATTGACGAGGAAACACAGAAATTGCATCGGAATTAAATACAAAAGGCACAATGCCGACTTAAGCACGAGAAGACTGACCCTTCTTACTGTCTATGTTTTGAACCATTCCTGTGACACTAGTTATAGATTCCGATGCTTCACTTCCGGTTTACTGTATCCCTCTGACCTTCTTATTGACGAGGAAACACAGAAATTGCATCGGAATTAAATAGAAACGCCACTATGCCTACTTAAGTTTAAGAAGACTGACTCTTCTTACTGGCTATATTTTGAACCATTCCTGTGACACTAGTTATAGATTCCGATGTTTGACTTCTGTTTTAGTGTATCTCTTTTACCTTCGTATTGACGATGAAACACAGAATTGCATTGGAATTAAATACAAAAGGCACAATGCCGACTTAAGTACAAGAAGACTGACCCTTCTTACTGTCTATGTTTTGAACCATTCATGTGACACTTGTTATAGATTCCGATGCTTCACTTCAGGTTTACTGTATCCCTCTGACCTTCTTATTGACGAGGAAACACAGAAATTGCATCGGAATTAAATAGAAACGCCACTATGCCTACTTAAGTTTAAGAAGACTGACTCTTCTTACTGGCTATATTTTGAACCATTCCTGTGACACTAGTTATAGATTCCGATGCTTGACTTCTGTTTTACTGTATCCCTCGGACTTTCTTATTGACGATGAAACAAAGAATTGCATCGGAATTAAATACAAAAAGCACAATGCCGACTTAAGTACAAGAAGACTGACCCTTCTTACTGTCTATGTTTTGAACCATTCCTGTGACACTAGTTATAGATTCCGATGCTTCACTTCAGGTTTACTGTATCCCTCTGACCTTCTTATTGACGAGGAAACACAGAAATTGCATCGGAATTAAATAGAAACGCCACTATGCCTACTTAAGTTTAAGAAGACTGACTCTTCTTACTGGCTTTATTTTGAAAAATTCCTGTGACTCTAGTTATAGATTCCGATGCTTGACTTCTGTTTTACTGTATCCCTCTGATCATCTTATTGACGATGAAACACAGAAATTGCATCGGAATTAAATACAAAAGGCACAATGCCGTCTTAAGTGCAAGAAGACTGACTCTTCATAATGGCGATATTTTTAACCATTCCTGTGACACTAGTTATAGATTCCGATGCTTGACTTCAGTTTTACTGTATCCCTTGGACCTTCTTATTGACGACGAAACACAGAATTGCATCGGAATTAAATACAAAAGGCACAATGCAGACTTTAGTACAAGAAGACTGACCCTTCTTACTCTCTATGTTTTGAACCATTCCTGTGACACTAGTTATAGATTCCGATGCTTCACTTCAGGTTTACTGTATCCCTCTGACCTTCTTATTGACGAGGAAACACAGAAATTGCATCGGAATTAAATAGAAACGCCACTATGCCTACTTAAGTTTAAGAAGACTGACTCTTCTTACTGGCTATATTTTGAACCATTCCTGTGACACTAGTTATAGATTCCGATGCTTCACTTCAGGTTTACTGCATCCCTTGGACCTTCTTATTGACGATGAAACACAGAAATTGCATCGCAATTAAATACAAAAGGCACAATGCCGACTTAAGTACAAGAAGACTGACTCTTCATACTGGCTATACTTTGAACCATTCCTGTGACACTAGTTATAGATTCCGATGCTTGACTTCAGTTTTACTGTATCCCTTGGACCTTCTTATTGACGACGAAACACAGAATTGCATCGGAATTAAATACAAAAGGCACAATGCAGACTTTAGTACAAGAAAACTGACTCTTCATACTGGCTATATTTTGAACCATTCCTGTGACATTAGTTACAGATTCCGATGCTTGACTTCAGTTTTACTGTATCCCTTGGACCTTCTTATTGACGATGAAACACAGAATTGCATCGGAATTAAATACAAAAAGCACAATGCAGACTTAAGTACAAGAAGACTGACCCTTCTTACTGTCTATGTTTTGAACCATTCCTGTGACACTAGTTATAGATTCCGATGCTTCACTTCAGGTTTACTGTATCCCTCTGACCTTCTTATTGACGAGGAAACACAGAAATTGCATCGGAATTAAATACAAAAGGCACAATGCCGACTTAAGTACAAGAAGACTGACCCTTCTTACTGTCTATGTTTTGAACCATTCATGTGACACTAGTTATAGATTCCGATGCTTCACTTCAGGTTTACTGTATCCCTCTGACCTTCTTATTGAAGAGGAAACACAGAAATTTCATCGGAATTAAATAGAAACGCCACTATGCCTACTTAAGTTTAAGAAGACTGACTCTTCTTACTGGCTATATTTTGAACCATTCCTGTGACACTAGTTATAGATTCCGATGCTTGACTTCTGTTTTACTGTATCCCTTGGACCTTCTTATTGACGATGAAACAAAGAATTGCATCGGAATTAAATACAAAAGGCATAATGCCGACTTAAGTACAAGAAGACTGACCCTTCTTACTGTCTATGTTTTGAGCCATTCCTGTGGCACTAGTTATAGATTCCGATGCTTCACTTCAGGTTTACTGTATCCCTCTGACCTTCTTATTGACGAGGAAACACAGAAATTGCATCGGAATTAAATAGAAACGCCACTATGCCTACTTAAGTTTAAGAAGACTGACTCTTCTTACTGGCTATATTTTGAACCATTCCTGTGACACTAGTTATAGATTCCGATGCTTGACTTCTGTTTTACTGTATCCCTCTGACCTTCTTATTGACGATGAAACACAGAAATCGCATCGGAATTAAATACAAAAGGCACAATGCCGACTTAAGTGCAAGAAGACTGACTCTTCATACTGGCTATATTTTTAACCATACCTGTGACACTAGTTATAGATTCCGATGCTTGACTTCAGTTTTACTGTGTCCCTTGGACCTTCTTATTGACGATGAAACACAGAATTGCATCGGAATCAAATACAAAAGGCACAATGCAGACTTAAGTACAAGAAGACTGACTCTTCATACTGGCTATATTTTGAACCATTCCTGTGACACTAGTTATAGATTCCGATGCTTGACTTCTGTTTTACTGTATCCCTTGGACCTTCTTATTGACGATGAAACACAGAATTGCATCGGAATTAAATACACAAGGCACAACGCGGACTTAAGTACAAGAAGACTGACCCTTCTTACTCTCTATGTTTTGAACCATTCCTGTGACACTAGTTATAGATTCCGATGCTTCACTTCAGGTTTACTGTATCCCTCTGACCTTCTTATTGACGAGCAAACACAGAAATTGCATCGGAATTAAATAGAAACGCCACTATGCCTACTTAAGTTTAAGAAGACTGACTCTTCTTACTGGCTATATTTTGAACCATTCCTGTGACACTAGTTATAGATTCCGATGCTTCACTTCAGGTTTACTGCATCCCTTGGACCTTCTTCTTGACGATGAAACGCAGAAATTGCATCGGAATTAAATACAAAAGGCACAATGCAGACTTAAGTACAAGAAGACTGACCCTTCTTACTGTCTATGTTTTGAACCATTCCTTTGACACTAGTTATAGACTCCGATGCTACACTTCAGGTTTACTGTATCCCTCTGACCTTCTTATTGACGAGGAAACACAGAAATTGCAACGGAATTAAATAGAAACGCCACTATGCCTACTTAAGTTTAAGAAGACTGACTCTTCTTACTGGCTATATTTTGAACCATTCCTGTGACACTAGTTATAGATTCCGATGCTTCACTTCAGGTGTACTGCATCCCTTGGACCTTCTTATTGACGATGAAACACAGAAATTGCATCGGAATTAAATACAAAAGGCACAATGCCGACTTAAGTACAAGAAGACTGACTCTTCATACTGGCTATTTTTTGAACCATTCCTGTGACACTAGTTTTAGATTCCGATGCTTGACTTCTGTTTTACTGTATCCCTTGGACCTTCTTATTGACGATGAAACACAGAATTGCAGCGGAATTAAATACAAAAGGCACAATGCCGACTTAAGTACAAGAAGACTGACCCTTCTTACTGTCTATGTTTTGAACCATTCCTGTGACACTAGTTATAGATTCCGATGCTTCACTTCAGGTTTACTGTATCCCTCTGACCTTCTAATTGACGAGGAAACACAGATATTGCATCGGAATTAAATACAAAAGGCACAATGCCGACTTAAGTACAAGAAGACTGACCCTTCTTACTGTCTATGTTTTGAACCATTCCTGTGACACTAGTTATAGATTCCGATGCATGACTTCTGTTTTACTGTATCCCTTGGACCTTCTAATTGACGATGAAACGCAGAATTGCATCGGAATTAAATACAAAAGGCACAAGGCAGACTTAAGTACAAGAAGACCGACCCTTCTTACTGTCTATGCTTTGAACCATTCCTGTGACACTAGTTATAGATTCCGATGCATCACTTCAGGTTTACTGTATCCCTCTGACCTTCTTATTGACGAGGAAACACAGAAATTGCATCGGAATTAAATAGAAACGCCACTATGCCTACTTAAGTTTAAGAAGACTGACTCTTCTTACTGGCTATATTTTGAACCATTCCTGTGACACTAGTTATAGATTCCGATGCTTCACTTCAGGTTAACTGTATCCCTTGGACCTTCTTATTGACGATGAAACACAGAAATTGCATCGGAATTAAATACAAAAGGCACAATGCCGACTTAAGTACAAGAAGACTGACTCTTCATACTGGCTATATTTTGAACCATTCCTGTGACACTAGTTATAGATTCCGATGCTTGACTTCAGTTTTACTGTCTCCCTTGGACCTTCTTATTAGCGATGAAACACAGAATTGCATCGGAATTAAATACAAAAGGCACAATGCAGACTTAAGTACAAGAAGACTGGCTCTTCATACTGGCTATATTTTGAACAATTCCTGTGACACTAGTTATAGATTCCGATGCTTGACTTCTGTTTTACTGTATCCCTTGGACCTTCTTATTGACGATGAAACACAGAATTGCATCGGAATTAAATACAAAAGGCACAATGCCGACTTAAGTACAAGAACACTGACCCTTCTTAGTGTCTATGTTTTGAACCATTCCTGTGACACTAGTTATAGATTCCGATGCTTCACTTCATATTTACTGTATCCCTCTGACCTTCTTATTGACGAGGAAACACAGAAATTGCATCGGAATAGAATAGAAACGCCACTATGCCTACTTAAGTTTAAGAAGACTGACTCTTCATACTGGCTATATTTTGAACCATTCCTGTGACACTAGTTATAGATTCCGATGCTTCCCTTCAGGTTTACTGTATCCCTCTGACCTTCTTATTGACGAGGAAACACAGAAATTGCATTGGAATTAAATAGTAACGCCACTATGCCTACTTAAGTTTAAGAAGACTGACTCTTCTTACTGGCTATATTTTGAACTATATCTGTGACACTAGTTATAGATTCCGATGTTTGACTTCTGTTTTACTGTATCCCTTGGACCTTCTTATTGATGATGAAACACAGAATTGCATCGGAGTTAAATACAAAAGGCACAATGCCGACTTAAGTACAAGAAGACTGACCCTTCTTACTGTCTATGTTTTGAACCATACCTGTGACACTAGTTATAGATTCCGATGCTTCACTTCAGGTTTACTGTATCTCTCTGACCTTCTTATTGACGAGGAAACACAGAAATTGCATCGGAATTAAATAGAAACGCCACTGTACCTACTTAAGTTGAAGAAGACTGACTCTTCTTACTGAGTATATTTTGAACCATTCCTGTGACACTAGTTATGGATTCCGATGCTTGACTTCTGTTTTACTGTATCCCTTGGACCTTCTTATTGACGATGAAACACAGAATTGCATCGGAATTAAATACAAAAGGCACAATGCCGACTTAAGTACAAGAAGACTGACCCTTTTTACTGTCTATGTTTTGAACCATTCCTGTGACACTAGTTACAGATTCCGATGCTTCACTTCAGGTTTACTGTATCCCTCTGACCTTCTTATTGACGAGGAAAAACAGAAATTGCATCGGAATTAAATAGAAACGCCACTATGCCTACTTAGGTTTAAGAAGACTGACTCTTCTTACTGGCTATATTTTGAACCATTCCTGTGACACTAGTTACAGATTCCGATGCTTCACTTCTGTTTTACTGTATCCCTTGGACCTTCTTATTGACGATGAAACACAGAATTGCATCGGAATTAAATACAAAAGTCACAATGCAGACATAAGTACAAGAAGACTGACTCTTCATACTGGCTATATTTTGAACCATTCCTGTGACACTAGTTATAGATTCCGATGCTTGACTTCAGTTTTACTGTATCCCTTGGACCTTCTTATTGACGATGAAACACAGAATTGCATCGGAATTAAATACAAAAGGCACAATGCCGACTTAAGTACAAGAAGACTGACCCTTCTTACTGTCTATGTTTTGAACCATTCCTGTGACACTAGTTATAGATTCCGATGCTTCACTTCAGGTTTACTGTATCCCTCTGACCTTCTTATTGACGAGGAAATACAGAAATTGCATCGGAATTAAATAGAAACGCCACTATTCCTACTTAAGTTTAAGAAGACTGACTCTTCTTACTGGCTATATTTTGAACCATGCCTGTGACACTAGTTATAGATTCCGATGCTTGACTTCTGTTTTAGTGTATCCCGTGGACCTTCTTATTGACGATGAAACACAGAATTGCATCGGAATTAAATACAAAAGGCACAATGCCGACTTAAGTACAAGAAGACTGATCCTTCTTACTGTCTATGTTTTGAACCATTCCTGTGACACTAGTTTTAGATTCCGATGTTTCACTTCAGGTTTACTGTATCCCTCTGACCTTCTTATTGACGAGGAAACACAGAAATTGCATCGGAATTAAATAGAAACGCCACTATGCCTACCTAAGTTTAAGAAGACTGATTCTTCTTACTGGCTATATTTTGAACCATTCCTGTGATACTAGTTATAGATTCCGATGCTTGACTTCTGTTTTACTGTATCCCTTGGACCTTCTTATTGACGATGAAACACAGAATTGCATCGGAATTAAATACAAAAGGCACAAGGCAGACTTAAGTACAAGAAGACTGACCCTTCTTACTGTCTATGTTTTGAACCATTCCTGTGACACTAGTTCTAGATTCCGATGCTTGACTTCTGTTTTACTGTATCCCTCTGACCTTCTTATTGACGAGGAAACACAGAAATTGCATCGGAATTAAATAGAAACGCCACTATGCCTACCTAAGTTTAAGAAGACTGATTCTTCTTACTGGCTATATTTTGAACCATTCCTGTGATACTAGTTATAGATTCCGATGCTTGACTTCTGTTTTACTGTATCCCTTGGACCTTCTTATTGACGATGAAACACAGAATTGCATTGGAATTAAATACAAAAGGCACAATGCCGACTTAAGTACAGGAAGACTGACTCTTCATACTGGCTATATTTTGAACCATTCCTGTGACACTAGTTATAGATTCCGATGCTTGACTTCAGTTTTACTGTATCCCTTGGACCTTCTTATTGACGATGAAACACAGAATTGCATTGGAATTAAATACAAAAGGCACAATGCAGACTTAAGTACAAGAAGACTGACTCGTCATACTGGCTATATTTTGAACCATTCCTGTGACACTAGTTATAGATTCCGATGCTTGACTTCTGTTTTACTGTATCCCTCTGACCTTCTTATTGACGATGAAACACAGAATTGCATCGGAATTAATACAAAAGGCACAATGCCGACTTAAGTACAAGAAGACTGACCCTTCTTACTGTCTATGTATTGAACCATTCCTGTGACACTAGTTATAGATTCCGATGCTTCACTTCATGTTTACTGTATCCCTCTGACCTTGTTATTGACGAGGAAACACAGAAATTGCATCGGAATTAAATAGAAACGCCACTATGCCTACTTAAGTTTAAGAAGACTGACTCTTCATACTGGCTATATTTTGAACCATTCCTGTGGCACTAGTTACAGATTCCGATGCTTCACTTCAGGTTTACTGTATCCCTCTGACCTTCTTATTGACGAGGAAACACAGAAATTGCATCGGAATTAAATAGAAACGCCACTATGCCTACTTAAGTTTAAGAAGACTGACTCTTCTTACTGGCTATATTTTGAACCATTTCTGTGACACTAGTTATAGATCCCGATGCTTGACTTCTGTTTCACTGTATCCCTTGGACCTTCTTATTGACGATGAAACACAGAATTTCATCGGAATTAAATACAAAAGGCACAATGCCGACTTAAGTACAAGAAGACTGACCCTTCTTACTGTCTATGTTTTGAACCATACCTGTGAAACTAGTTATAGATTCCGATGCTTCACTTCAGGTTTACTGTATCCCTCTGACCTTCTTATTGACGAGGAAACACAGAAATTGCATCGGAATTAAATAGAAACGCCACTATGCCTACTTAAGTTTAAGAAGTCTGACTGTTCGTACTGGCTATATTTTGAACCATTCCTGTGACACTAGTTATAGATTCCGATGCTTGACTTCTGTTTTACTGTATCCCTTGGACCCTCTTATTGACGATGAAACACAGATTTGCATCGGAATTAAATACAAAAGGCACAATGCCGACTTAAGTACAAGAAGACTGACCCTTTTTACTGTCTATGTTTTGAACCATTCCTGTGACACTAGTTACAGATTCCGATGCTTCACTTCAGGTTTACTGTATCCCTCTGACCTTCTTATTGACGAGGAAAAACAGAAATTGCATCCGAATTAAATAGAAACGCCACTATGCCTACTTAAGTTTAAGAAGACTGACTCTTCTTACTGGCTATATTTTGAACCATTCCTGTGACACTAGTTACAGATTCCGATGCTTGACTTCTGCTTTTCTGTATCCCTTGGACCATCTTATTGACGATGAAACACAGAATTATATCGGAATTAAATACAAAAGGCACAATGCCGACTTAAGTACAAGAAGACTGACCCTTCTTACTGTCTATGTTTTGAACCATTCCTGTGACACTAGTTATAGATTCCGATGCTTCACTTCAGGTTTACTGTATCCCTCTGACCTTCTTATTGACGAGGAAACACAGAAATTGCATCGGAATTAAATAGAAACGCCACTATGCCTACTTAAGTTTAAGAAGACTGACTCATCTTACTGGCTATATTTTGAACTATTCCTGTGACACTAGTTATAGATTCCGATGCTTGACTTCTGTTTTACTGTATCCTTTGGACCTTCTTATTGACAATGAAACACAGAATTGCATCGGAATTAAATACAAAAGGCACAATGCCGACTTAAGTACAAGAAGACTGACCCTTCTTACTGTCTATGTTTTGAACCATTCCTGTGACACTAGTTATAGATTCCGATGCTTCACTTCAGGTTTACTGTATCCCTCTGACCTTCTTATTGACAAGGAAACACAGAAATTGCATCGGAATTAAATAGAAACGCCACTATGCCTACTTAAGTTTAAGAAGACTGACTCTTCTTAGTGGCTATATTTTGAACCATTCCTGTGGCACTAGTTATAGATTCCGATGCTTGACTTCTGTTTTACTGTATCCCTCTGACCTTCTTATTGACGATGAAATACAGAAATTGCATCGGAATTAAATACAAAAGGCACAATGCCG